>NW_027203196.1:0-98338 GCF_024711535.1 Dipodomys merriami | reverse complement strand
GTGCCTAAATAAATGCCGTACTTCCTGGGGGTAAAACTCATGTTATCTTGTGTCAAGTCCTGAACAGAGGATTTGGCCTGGGCTGAAGTGTGTGTGTGTGTGTGTGTGTGTGTGTGTGTGTGTGTGTGTGTGTGTGTGTGTGTGTCTGTGTCTGTGTCTGTGTGTGTGTCTGTGTGTCTGTGTGTGTGTCTCGGTGTGTGTGTGTCTGTGTGTGTGCTGGTCCTGGGGCTTGAACTCAGAGCCTAGGTGCTTTTCTGAGCTTTTTTACTAAAGACTAGTGCTCTACCACTTGAACCACTGCTCCACTTCTGACTTTTTGCTGGTTCATTGGAACTAAAGACTCCCATCAGACTTTCCTGCCCAGGCTGGCTTTGAACCACGGTCCTCAGATCTCAATCTTCTGAATGGCTAGAATTGATAGGTATGAGCCACTGGAGCCTGCCTCAGAACCCCACCTTTTATTTCAGTGTTCTCTCTGCTTCTCTGCCAAGGTGTACATTCTCCACAGGCATGGTCTAATGCTGTGTCCTTGTTCATAGGGATTTTGTTTAACATCACTTATGTGTTTATGTGTTGCAAGCTAGCTGGTATTCAAAGGACATTTAATGCCCACCTTTGCCTGCTTAGTGTTGGGAGAGCAGCAGGAGAAGGGGATGGAGCAGAGGTCCCAGCTGGGACTTTGGATGAGACCAAAATGTGGGTTGTGTTGGACTTTATCCCATGAGAAGATAGAAGCTGGGGTGGGGTCCTCAAATTGGGTAAAAATCTCTGACTGGGGGAAGACTCTCTTGATTTTTCAATTTGTTTTCCAATTTTTATTTTTATGTAGGTCATGGGGCTTGAACTCAGGGCCTGGGTGCTGCCCTTGAGCTCTGATTTGCTCAAGAGTAATGCTCTACCATTTGAGCCACAGCTCTACTTCTAGCTTTTTGTGGTTCATTGGGGATAAGAGTCTCACGGACTTCCCTGCCTGGGCTGGTTTCGAGCCACAATCCTCAGATCTCAGCCTCCTGAGTAGGTAGGAAGACAGGCGTGAGCTACCAGTGTGGAAAAGGAGAGGATGGGAGAGACCGTTGGGAAGACAAGCTAGAGCAGGGCCATGGGGATGGTGCCATCTGCCCAGGCCATGGGCAGCTTTGCCCTGGCTGCGGTGGGGGAAATGTCTGCCTGTGTCTGCTCTCTCAGGTCCCCAGTCCTCAGGGAGGTGAAGGCCTGCTTGTCTAGTGGAGCCTGGCTCACAGGTTTTCTGCTGGCTGGGCCAAGCTGTCAGCTCCCTCCTATTGGGAGATAAAGAGGAGAGGAAAGTCGTGCGGCCCACATTGGCATCACCCCGGGGCGAGGTTCGCATAGGGCACCACAGCCTCTCCTTGCTCAGGGAATGGCAAAGAGCCGTCTGCAGCCACTGCCGCCGCCTCCAGTGTAGAGAGCAGAGGACATGCAGGGACCCCCAGCTCTGCAAGGAGTGTGAAGGTGTGGGTGATCGGAAGGTTCTAGTTTCCAGATCTTTCCTTCCCGCCTGCCTGTCTTCCATTGCCAGAGACAGTGCCAGCCCTCCCCTCTCCCCTTTGTGGCTTTTTCTTACATGTCAAAAGAAGAGGGTGTCTCTCATTTACCTAGAATTTCACTACCTAGCTAGTCCCAAGGTGTTAATGCTCCTAAGGTCATAGAAAATGATAATAAGAAATACTGGTGTTAGAGGAAGCATGGTGTATGTGTGTGTATGTGTGTGTGTGTGTGTGCGTGCACGCATGCGTGTGTACACACATATGCACCAGTCTTGGGGCTTGAACTCAGGGCCTTGGCACTGTCCCTGAGCTTTTGTGGTGGTACTCTACCCCTTTGGGTCACAGGCCCCTTGACTGGACCCAAAAAACAAACAAACAAAAACCAAAGATTATCTGTGTATATTCTGGTTGTAAACAAGTGTCACATAATCCAATATTGGGCAAAATTAGATTTCTTTTTTTGGGGGGAGGGTTCCAATTGTGAGGCCTGAACTCTGGGCCTGGGTGCTGTCCCTCAGCTCTTCAGCTCAAGGCTAGCACTCTACCACTTGAGCCACAGTGCCACTTCTGGCTTTTTTTCTTTTTTGCTTATGTGGTGCTGAGGAATCGAACCCAGGGCCTCAGGCATGCAAGGCAAGCACTCTACCACCGAGCCACCTTCCCAGCCCCGTCCTTTGGAATTTTTTTAAATGGTTAAACATTTTTCATAGCTCGAATTCTATCTGTTGGAGATACCTCTTTGGAAAAATGTGGCTTCTTGGCAAAGATAAGTGCAGTAAACTCTAACTTTGTTCTTTCTATACTCCTGTCCTCTACCCTTTGGTCAAGCACCAGCTGCCGTTTGCCAGTCTAATCAATGCCATCATGGCCTTTTACCCAGAAAATATTTCAGCAGTAGTTGTACAGGCTCGGAAGCATTCTTATGAATATGTATGAATAAGTGTGAATAAGATATGCATAATGTAAATAAGTAGGTCACACATGAGGACCCCCTGCTTTGACTCCAGTTCTTTCATTTCTGTGTGGTCTTTTGCCTCTTGCTACCTCTTCTATCGTGGCTGGTAGGGCTATGATGACTGAACTTCTCTGCCAGGTGTTTCACAGTGACAGTCCTTTTCTGAGCTGTGGTACACATCCAGTCAGCTCTGTAAACTACTAAATCCTAGTGTCAACTTTGTCTGCATCATTAGTACTCTAAGAAAAAAGCAAATTGCTTTTGTAAAGTGAATATATATTCTTCATTGCTTAATTTTTATCTAGGTAAATGTAAGGACTTAAAATTCTTTGACGGGCTGGGAAGGTGGCTCAGTGGCAGAGCACTTGCCTTGCAAGCATGAGGCCCTGGGTTCGATTCCTCAGCACCACATAAGCAAAAAGAAAAAAGCCCGAAGTGGTGCTGTGGCTCAAGTGGTAGAGTGCTAGCCTTGAGCTGAAGAGCTAAGGGACAGCGCCCAGGCCTAGAGTTCAGGCCCCACTACTGAACCCAAAATAAATAAATAAATAAACAAACAAATAAATAATATTCTTTGAAAGCTTATCACTGAAAAGTAGCAACTGCTTTTATTTTGGTGAACAGTTTTCCACGTTGCTTGATATGTTCAAATAGAGATCTATGTGTGTACTTTTATTAAGTCAGTGAGCTGTAAACCCTCTGTACATCACCTTTATAATAACAATACAATTTTTTAAAGTTAATGATGCTTCCTATTTTCATACATAATTTTTTTCTTTTTGGCTCAATAGAGATAGATTTATCACATTAATGTTAAATGCCTGCATAGCAATTCACTCTTTCATATATTCTAATTTACTAAATATGACTCCTATGGTGGTTTTAGGTAATTGTCAGTTTTGGGTTTTTATAAGCAATGTTGTATAAACATTCTGAGTACTTGAAATAACTCTGTGTAATTACTCCTTAGATTAATTACTAGAAGTAAAATTTCCAAAAATGCTTTCAAAATAGTATAGACAAGTAAAGCTTGCAGTAAAGGTAGACTGAGGGGCTAGTGAATCTGGGTGATGTTGAATTTGGGGAAGGGAGGATTAAAAAATTTACTTTTCTGCAGGGAGCCTGTGGCTCACGCCTGTAATCCTAGCTATTCAAGAGGCTAAGATCAAAGCCAGCCTGAGCAGGAAAGTCCATGAGACTCTTATCTCCAATTCACTACCACAAAACCAGAATTGGCCCTGTGGCTCAAGTGGTAGAGCACTCACCTTGAGGTGAAGAGCTGAGGGACAGCACCCCGGCTAGAGTTCAAGGCCCAGAGTTCAAACCCCACTACCGACCACCCCCCCCTAAAAAAATAATTTTTTCCCTCACCTCCTCCTCACTGATTAAATTTTACTAACTTGATATCAAATAAATTTGTAAATCCTGAATGTTAACTGACAACTTGATGAAGGGCCTGAAAGAAATAGATAACAAGGTGGTAGCCTGGCATTTGAAATATACATGAATCCACAGTGATTAATCCGTTATCAGATAATCAGTGAATCTTCTAGAAAGTGAGAGAAGCAGACCATATTTGTACTTCCTATCCCAGCTCACTTACTTGCTAACTGTGTTCTCAATACTTGGTACTCATGGTTTAGAATTGTTTCCTGTTAAGTCTAGAAACTCAGGATAGCTACTTTGTGTAAAAGTGTGAAAAATACTTCTAAATTCCCATTCTTTCATTTGCTAGCTTATCTGTTTCCAGTCTTATCTGAAAATGACAAGGGGAAATAAACCTATTTATAAGCCAAGTGCAGTAGTACATGCCTATAAACCCACATGCTGTTATCCCAGCTACTGAGACTGTTGCAAAGTTTATGATATAGTCTCTTGTACCTGCTGTTTTGTCAGATGGCAAATGTATGTAAGCCATAGAACCAGTAATTAAATGATATATTAATTGCACTGTTCTGTAAAGTTACTTTTAGTAGCAAAATTTCTTAGATTTGAGTTAAAAAATCATATATTTTCAGTATCCCAATACTGAGTATATATGAAAGGTGGATTTTGTGTGTGTGTTTTTGTTTTTGTTTTTATCTGGCATAAGAGCTTGAACTCAGGGCCTAAGTGCTGTTCCTAAGCTTTCATGCTGAAGGCTAGTGCTCTATTACTTTGAGGCACAGCTCCACTTCCTGTTTTCTTGTGGTTAATGGGAGATAAGAGTCCCACAGACTTTCCTGCCGAGGCTGGCTTTGAACCATGGTCCTCAGATCTCAGCCTCTTGAGCAGCTAGGATTACAGGCACCTGGCCGAAGGTATTTTATGCTAAGAAAGCTGTTTTTGTTTTTGCTTTGGGTCTGGTTGTGGGGCCTGAACTCTGGGCCTGGGCACTGTCCCTCAGCTCTTCAGCTCAAGGCAAGTGCTCTACCACTCCAGCCACTGCGCCACTTCTGACCTTTTTTTTTCTGCTTATGTGGTGCTGAGGAAGCGAACACAGGGCCTCATGTATGCAAGGCAAGCGCTCTACCACTGAGCCACCTTCCCAGCCCAAGAAAACTGTTGAATAACAGTAGGTCCATTTGTTTTTACAAACAAAAGAAATTTCTGCTTTTATCATTTCTTATTTGTGATTATTAGACAGGTAAACTATCTGTGCCATATCTTTACTTTTTGTTGTTGTTGGTTGTGGGGCTTCAACTCTGGGCCTGGGCTCTGTTCCTGAGCTCTTTAGCTCAAGGATAGCCCTCTACCACTTGAGCCACAGCACCACTTCTCATTTTCTGGTGGTTTATTGGAGATAAGAGTCTCACTGAGTTTCCTGCCCCGGCTTGCTTTGAACGGTGACACTCATGTTTCAGCCTCCTGAGTAGCTAGGATTATAGGCATGAGCCATGAGCCAGGGTGTCTTGTATATCTTTACTTCTTAAAGTTATGGAATGAGTCTTTAAAAAATATATTTTTAATAGAAAGAGAAGTAACTTATTACTGTTTGTGTAATGCCTGTTTCCCTTCCTTTTAGTGTTCTAATATCGTTCTATAATGCTGAAGATGAGTCAAACATTCTCTTACCCAAGCTGCCCACATTACCAAAAAAGTAAGTATCAGAGTTGTATTTCTTTGGACTTAATCTTGCAGGTTAATCTGCTTTAAATATTGGTACATACTTCTCTCATGAGTATCATTTTACCTTTGTCTCTCCTTTCTCTCATTATAGCAGCACCTCAAAAATATTTAGGTAAAATATACTTTTTTGTTGTTTTCAAATAAAATAATGTTTTTTTTTAGTTGAAAGAACATGGTTGAAAGATGACTCAATTTATTTTTATATTGTAGTGAGGAGAATTCTGATGAAATTATTAAACGCTTGGGAGATGTCAGGTAAATCTAATTTAAATAAGTCACTTTTCATATTGGAGGAACATTTCCAAATTTTCAGGAGCAAATCTTTTGTTATGTTATCTCATTGTAGACACGCTGTGTCTTCAAATAATAGATGTCACCGTCTTGCTGTTTTTACTGTGTGCTCGTTCTTTGTTTCGTGTGTTAGCAGTAATGCAGTATACTTGTTTTTAATAAGTAAAAGGGGATAGTACTAGAATTTTTAAAATTTCAATTTTAATTATCCAAGTTCTTCATTGTGTCATATCCATAATAAAACTGTTTTGTTATTGGCTGTATGTGAATACAATTATTAGTATGTTATGTTACTATAAATGCTTAATGTTAGCTATAAGAAATATATATTGTTCTTTGGAAACAAAAGAAATGGCCTGCTGTGATTGAATATTGAGAGTTGCTGTGTTTGCTTAGTGTATCAGTTTTCCCCACAGAGGAATTTTAGCACTCAGATTAGATTAAAGCAGTAACAATTGATATTTTGGCTAAAAAAACCACAGTCATCTAAAAGAGAGAAGAGGAACCAGCAGGAGGGAGAAAGGAAAAAGAGATGGTGAGGGAAGGTGAATATATATGTATGACAATACCAGCATGAAGCCCTACAGAAACTTAGGAAGGAATAGATAGGGAGGAAGGATAGTTAAGAAAGAGTAATATAGATTAGGAGTAAATTTGATCAAAGTGTATTATATTCATGTTGTAAATATCACAGTGTAACACTTTTGTACTATAAGTTCATGCTAATTATTTTTTAAAGATAGTGTAGAAATAAAATCCACAAATATAAAAAACACCCACAATCATCTGTGTTGTTCACTGGTTCTCTGCTTGTTACATTTTTTTATTAGATTAAATATTCTTGTCCTTGGAGGAAGCTCTGGATTTATTGAGCTTTATGCTTATGGGATGTTCAAAATTGCTCGAGTCACAGGAGTGAGTTTTTCTTTTAGGTTTCCTGTATTATTTCTCTTAAAATATAGTGGCTAGTTTACTTATGGAATAAGAATAACATAGTAAGTTTTATTTTTATTTTTTCAGTTTCAATTTGTTTTTAAATAATTAGAGGATTTTTTAAGCTAAAATAATGATATTACTATAGAGATGAGAAACTTTTGGTGGAATTACTCATGCTTTTTCCTTTAATGAAAAGATTGATCTGATCCACTTGACTGTGATTTAACTGGAGCCTAATGAAAGCTATCGGAAGCCACTCTTTGTTGAGTACTGAGTCTCCTACTACTGCTAAATCAGTCTTCTCCAGAGCCTTTTTCATCTCGCTCTCACAATTCCCCAAGGTGTAGAAAATATCATAGCCTTCAGGGAATTTGTTCATCAACCTTTGATGTGCAACTGTTGATGGGATTGGGATCAGAAGTTTTAATGTTTATAGGTCTTTGTGACTAGGAGGAGCCCTTTACCTGCTTTACCTACCTTTACCTGCTACATGAGTATAGCTGAAACCAGAAGTGTGTGTCACAGCTTTCTAAAGTTGTGTATAAATTGTTGCTTCCAGTATTACAAAGTGCACCCTAGCAGTGATACCACATGTATGAGGGTGTGTGATTATTTTGCAGATTGCTGGCACTTGTCTTGCATTGTGTCTATCAAGTGATTTGAAATCATTATCAGTGGTCGCAGAGGTTTCCACTGGTGATGCTTCAAAGGTTTCATACTTTCAGCTATGTAATTGTAGAGATTAAGAATATGTTTTAGTTTTTCAGTTGTTTTTTAGGGTGGTTGGTGCTGAGAGTTGACAGGACGTACGAGCATGCTGTCCACCACTGAGCTGGGTCCCCACCTCTGTGGGTTTGTATCTATATCTCACTGTATTCTAATGGGCAGCAAAATAAAACATCTCCGTGGAGTTTCTAAATTGTACATATTGAATGCTGTTGTAGTACTATTATTTTCCACATAAAAACAATGTTTTGATGATCTACAAATTGGTTCCTATAACAGAATTACTTGGTTTTGAGCATTTTCTTGGGACTCAGTTATTAGTAATAATAAGGGCTGATATTCATCATTTATTATATGCCAAACCCTTAGTGCCTTAAACACAACAACATATGGATAGGCACTGTTATTATACCTGAAGAAAGTACTGGACACATACAAAAGCTCATAATTGGAAAGTGATACTAGGCAGTCTGCATTCAGGTTCTGTGCCTTTTTTCTCCTTCTAATGAGAGGAAGGCTTGCTTTGTAATCCAGACTGGCCTAGAACTTCAGGTTCTCCTGCTTTAGCCTCCCAAGTGTTGGGATTACAGGTGTGCACCATTAGGCTCTAAACATGCTTTTTGTGTAAAACATTTAAGTATTGGTGAGGGCTCTTTTATTGTGTGTAGCATACATAATAAGATTAGGAAACTGTTTGGGCTCCTGTTATTTAGATTGTACCTTTGCTTTGCCAAGAAAACTTCCCCAGTGTTTCCTCTGAAAATCCTATATGTTTATCCTAAGTATGTGTGAATTTTCAAACAAAGTAGAACAAAAGGATAGAAGATGTGAGGACTGCTTAGTGTCTTCAATAGCATGCTGTTCAGTGTTCCAGAGCACCCTAGACATAGAATTCACAACAATGGTAGTACACATTTGTGTCTTAAGGCTGAGCAACTGTGATCACCAGGCTGTATTTGTGCTATAATAGAGCAGCTCTTTTTTTTCTGTGAAATTTGTAAAAGTTTTTTTTTTTGTTTTTTTTTTTTTTTTTTTTTTTTGTCCTGGGGCTTGAACTCAGGGCTTGGGCACTGTCCCTGAGCTTCTTTTGCTCAAGGCTGACATTCTACTACTTGAGCTACAGTGCCATTTTTGGCTTTTTCTGTTTATGTGGTACTGAGGAATCAAATCTAGGGCTTCATGCATGCTAAGCAAGCACTCTACAACTAAGCAACATTCCCAGCTAGTAATAGATTTTTTTTTAATGACAACTTCTGTGCGATACAACTGGTAAGGGATATTTTCTTTGTTTTTACCAGTAGTATTTTAATGCCTTTTGATGCCTTCCCTTGGTTCTGATGCCTCCAACTTGGTTATGTTTCAAAGGGGACAGAATTATGATTTGGTCTTCCTGATACTTAGTTACATCTTTGCTCCTCTTTAAGTTAGAGGATGCACACGTGTGCGCATGCACATGTGTGTGTATGTGTGTGTGTGTGTGTGTGTGTTTTACAGGAACAATTTATCTTTAAAAAAGTAAATACATCTGATTATGACTCAATTTATTCTTGTTTTTCAGCTTGAAACCAATCTGCTCTACTCCTTCTTACATGAAGTAACTCAGATGGCCAGGAAGTTTATTCACATTTCAGCTCTGTTGCAGGTATTTATTCATCACTTGCTTTCTAGTAGTATCTACTGTAACATTTGTAATTTTATTTTTTAAAACTGACGTCAGTTGGATGTCTATTCTGCTAATCTTACAATATTTATTAAAGCCAGAAAAAGTAATTTAATTAATCTACTCATCCAATCCTATCACCTCCAAATGAAAGGGAAAAAATAGTCAATCTTTTAAATGTTCCTGTTAATGTTACTTATACTTTATTGCAAATAAAATAGTCTTTTTATGATTTTAGGTTTTGATCATAACAAAGATACCCCAAATTAGTAGATAATTTTGTAGGTTAGCAGTTTGGACTAAACTCAGCCAGAAAGTTGTGGTGATCTGTACCTGGTATGGCTCATATCACCCAGCTTGATCATGCAAGCTGATATGTGTCCCTGGCTGAAGTGGCTTTGCCTCTGCCCTGCATCCCTCATCTTCTAGCCAGCTAGTCCTGTGCTGTTTCTAGGGTAGTGGCAGCAAAGGTTTCAAGAGTACACATTGAGGGATGGGAATGTGTCTCAGTGGTAGAATGCTTGCCTCACATGCATGAAACCCTGGGTTCGATTCCTCAGTACCATGTACACAAAAAAGGCTAGAACTGGAGCAGTGGCTTAAGTGGCAGAGTGATAGTCTTGAACAAAAGAAGCTCAGGGACAGTTGCCCAGGCCAAGTTCAAGCTCAGGACTAGCAAAAAATTAAATAAATAAGAGTGTAAGTTGAACTGTGGTTGGTGGGACACTTCTATAATCCAGCAATTGGGAGGCTCAGGCAAGAGTATTATAATATCAACTTGAGTTATATAGCAAGCTTGGGCTATATAACAAGATCCTGTCTCCCTCTCCGTCCCCTCAAAAAAAAGTGCAAGTCAAGATGTATAAACAACTTGAAAGCCCTGGCCTCAGCAGTGTTTTTTCTGCTATGTTCAGTTAGAGCAAGTTATAGGGCAGCCAGGTGCAAGGTGAGGAGAATAAGTCAGGATAGAAGAACTGTAAAGAATTCAGGCCATTTTTTTCATTATTGTTCTACCACAGCCATTAATTTACTTGATGGCAAATGTAACTAGGTGTCGAAATCTTTTAAGGGTCCTCTGACAGTTTAATAGTTGAACAAATTAACATTTTGACAGTGTAATAAAACACAGCTTAAATAATAAAATGTAAAAGATGTTTGTTTTACTAGGTATAGAAATGTTCTTTTGAAATGAAGGAAGGGGTAACACTGTGCAAAAAAGAAATGTACTCATTACCTTTCTTATGTAACTGTAACCCCTCTGTATATTACCTTTACAATAAAATTTAAGTATAAAAAAAGTTCCTTTCTAAAGTTCTAAGAATCATTGATTCTTTGGTAAAAATAGTTGTTACCAAACAGTTAGACCCTGGTGGCTTACACCTGTAATCCTAGCTACTTAAGAGGCTCAGATCTTAGGATCATGGTTCAAGGCCAGCCCAGGCAGTAAAGTCTATGAGACTTTTAGCTCCATTTAACCACCAGAAAATAGGAGGTAGCACTGTGGTTCAAGGTGGTAAGGAGCTAGCCTTGAGCAAAAGAGCTCAGGGACAGTCCCCAGACCACAAGTTCAAGCCCCACAATTGGAAAAAAAAAAAAAAGAAGTTACCAAAGGTTAGCTATGGTCTTCTCTTTTCCTTTGGCTTAACTAAGTTAATTAGGGTGGTTGAAAGTAAGTTCTGGATTTTTTGTGACCTTAAATAGCACATATTAGGTAGAATGTGGGTTTAAAATATTTTTTTCTTTTTGCTAATAGTATATAAATTTGTCACTGACATGTATGTGTGAAGTATGGGAAGAAATACTGATGCAGATGGATTCTCGTCTCACTAAGTTTGTGCAGGTAATGTAACTGATATTTCCTGTGGAAAGAGTTTAAAAGTCTATTTGCTTTATATGCTATATGAGAAAGGTCAGTTTAATTTATGAAATATTAAGACCATAATTTCTTCAGACAGCTTGGCCTAATGACTATTTTCACAGAAAATATTTGCAAAAAGGAGTCTATATTAGGTTTTGTTACTATAACAAAGTACCTGAACTTGGGTAATGTATACAGAAAAGAGGTTTATGTATCTTCCAGTTTTGTAGACTAGAAGTCCCAGATTGTGTGGCTCTGTTATTTTCTTCCTCTGGGAGATGGCATCTTGGCAGAGGGATCACTTTGTGACGCAGGAACCAGAAAGTGGAGAAGGGTGGTCTTGCTCTTTTAGAATAACTCACTCTGCAGGATCTAACCAGGTTCCTATGAGAACTACATTTTCTTCACATAGCAGCACCCTCAGTGACCTAACCACCTCCCAGTATGCCTTACCTCTTAAAGATTCCACTACCTCAGCAGCATCATAATACATGAACCGTTGGGGGACAAACCATATCAGATCCATAGCTGACTCTTCCACCATTGGAACAACTTAATGCAGTGGGTGTGCTTTGGGAATGAGGAAGCTATTGAAACAGCTGACTGGTTGTCTCCAGTCACTGAACCTCAGATATTTCCTGTATATAAGGGCTTGAGAGAAGACAGAGGAAAGAACAGTGAGTAGATGTACTTTATAAGCTGCAAAACATGTACCACATATTTCTTTTTATTTTATCTAGGAAAAGAACATAACCACATCAGTACAGGATGAATTTATGCACTTGCTGTTGTGGGGGAAGGCAAGGTAATAAACTCTTCCTTTTCCTCCCTTCTCCCCCGATTGGTTGTAGGGCTTGAACTCAGGGCCTATGTGCTGTCCTTAAGATCTTTTCGCTCTACCACTTTGAGCCACATCCCTGCTTCCAGTTTTTTGAGTGGTTAACTGGAAATAAGACTCTCACAGAGACTTCTCTGTTTGGGCTGTCTTTTTTTTTCTGTACTGGAGCCTGAACTCTGGGCCTAGGCTCTGTCCCTGAGCTCTTCAGCTCAAGGCTAGCACTCTACCACTTGAGCCACAGCGACACTTCAGGCCTTTTCTGCTTATGTAATGCTGAGGAATCCAACCCAGGGCCTCATGCATGCAAGGCAAGCACTCTACCACTGAGCCCAGCCCTGTCTGGGCTGTCTTTGAATCACAATCCTTAGATATCAACCTCCTGAGTAGCTAGGATTATAGGCATGAGCCACTGATGCCCTGTTTCACCTCTCTCTCCCCTTTTTAAATCAATTGATTTTAAAAGTAAATAAAAATGAATAATTCATTTGTCCAAATGAAATAGAAAATTCTGGTATAAAAAGAGTATTAGGAGTATAGATCTCCAGGTTTTTTGATACACCCTTTTGGGTTAATGTGATCATTTTGTACAGAAATTTTAGTTTTTATGTTGCCAAACTAAACTTTTTCTTTTTGGTATCTTAGAACTTTCCCCATCTTAAGCGCATGAAAAGGTTAATCTGTATTTACTTCTGGAATTATTTTTTATGGTTTTCATTTATTCCCTCCCGTGTTTCAGATGTGATTTCCATGGTGCTTTGTGGAAACCTCTGCCATCCTTTTCCTAAATGCTTACATTGGTACAATATGGCTTAGTGAGCATTGCCCTTTGCCTTACTAAGCCAAGTCCTTTTTAATATGCAGTGTATCCTCATGTGTACTTAAGTGTGTTAGGGTTATTTTTTTGTTTCTTTTTGTATACAAAAGAAAGTTGTATTTTTTTAAGAAAGTTTTATTTTTGTTGGGAGTAGTTTTACTTTGTTCCAAAATCTTGTTTTTTTCTTTGAAATCTATGATTTTAAGCAATGTGTACAGATTTTAGATGGAGAAATGACTAAAACATCCTTTTACATTGTAGTGCTGAACTTCAGCCCCTTTTGGTGAACCAGCTAACTGTAAAGGTGCTGTTAAAGTCATCATATTCCAGTATTCAGAAGTTGGTTATAAGTCATTTGCAGAGGTATAAAGATGATGGACATTGCTTTGGTCTTTCTGAAAATTTACCTTTATTGTCTGGCATTTTCTTCTGGAATCTTTCCTAGCTGAATTTTTTTTTTTTTTGTCAGTCATGGGGCTTGAACTTTGGGCCTGGGCACTGTCCCTCAGCTCTTCAGCTCAAGGAGAGTTTTCTACCACTTGAGCTACAGTGCCACTACCCTGAAAATTTTTTAATAATAATTTTTAGTGAGATTAAGTGATTATATAAATGTCACAAATTTCATAGTACTGTAGGATAGTGATATTTTGTTAAAATCACAAACACATTTTAACCTTTGCAAGGCAAATTGTCATTATCTTGGTCTATAAAGTTTGTGAATTCTATGAGCTTTGACAATATTTCTTCTGCTTTGGGTGATAAATATATTTCTTTCCTTTTGCTTAGTGTTAGCTGTTCCCTCTTTCCCTCTCATCCCTCCCTCCCTTGAGTTCTTTAGTTCATTTTCATCAATGCCCAGTGTAGCTGATGGGTTCCTCTGTTGTATTTTTTCACCTGTTTCCCTCTGATTCCATGCCCTCCTCCTAGCTTCCCTTAGATGTGTGCACATATATACCCCATATGAGGTCAAGAACATGGAGTCATTTAGAAATTATATGGCAGATTAAGTAGATGTCCTTTGTTTCTTGAGTCCTGTTTACTTTGTCGTATTTCCTTGCGTTTTGGATTTTAACATCCTCATATCAGGAAGAACATGTGCTATTTGTCTTTCTGCTCTTGTCTTACCTCACTCACACTGATTCATTTTAGTTCCATCCATTTCTCTGCATCTGGGTTGTTTCTATATCTTGGCTATTGATTGTGAATAGTGCCTAGCTGAAATTTTTGCATTGGCATTTGAAGGGGAATCTTGGCACACTCAAGGGTAAAGATTATTTCTGCTTCATGAAATAATTTTTCACTATCTTTTCACCAAGCAAGTCTCCCATCTGGATCCCCCCACTATACTATAAGGTATATTTTGAAATAGGGCATATATTCCTTTTTTTGTTCCACAGAGAAAATTGAGTATGTTGTATATTTTATCTTGTAAAACATATTGTGTATTTTTCATTCAACACCCTAGAATTTTGTTCTGAGTCTCATTTTACCAGGATGAAACTGAATTAGTTATATGGATGGCCCAAAGATAGTACATGGCAGAGCCACAATTCCTTTTAGTGTTCCAGGTCTCGTGTTGTTCCTATCCGTAGCTGCTTGAGTGACAGTTTTACAAGCGGATGCTGAATGTTCAGTTTAAATTTGTATACAGCCCGTTATGTAATGCCTTCTGCACTGGTCTTTCTATACTTTGTTCCACAAATGTCTGGTCTTTTTACTCTTCTTTTTCCTTTTCTTGCAATGCTCTGGGTCAAAACCAGGGTCTTGTATATGCTGGGCAAGGATTCTACTAGTGAGCTATATCCTCATCCCTGTAGAATGTGTATTCCTCAGTAAATCCAATAGAATACCTCTCACAGATGCTCCTGTTCCCTTCTTTTTGATCAGTCCCCATATTTTTTCACCAGTCCCCATATTAACTCATATTACACTTATACCCTTGTCCTATGCATTCCCCTCAAGGTATTTATGGCCATTGGGAAGATTACACTGTATGATTGTGTGGTTGAGACCTGTCTCCCCTGTTATGCTGTAATTTCTGTGGTCACAAGGACCTGATTCTTGTCAGCTTTCTGTCCCTAGCATCTAGCACAATGTCTGACACAAAGTTGGATCTCAAAAACTATTTGTTTAGTATCGGATAGATATGGGTGAACAAGATTGCCTACTGGCTCTCTTTAAAGTGCCAAGATTGGGGCTAAGGGGTAGCTTAGTGGTTGAGCACTTGCTAGCTTATGCAAGGCCCTAGCTTCATCCCTAGCATTGCGCCTCCCCTCAGATAGTGCCAGGACTGTGAAACACAATTTGTTCATATAAAATTTAATCGTATTGTCATGTATATTCATTTCAGTAGATGATAGCCAGATGATTGTGCTTATGTTTATAGAACTAGAGATACAATTTTTTTAATGGCAAGAAAATTAAATAGTTACCTTAAATTTTTATTTCTGAAAAATTGGAACTGTCTACCACTGCCTACCACCCTGACTAAGTAATGATACTATGTCTCCTGTGACTAAGTAATGATACTATGTCTCCTGTTGTGCTAGTGGCTCAGAGTCTTTATTGTATTATTTGAGTGAACTGAAAGGAATGGCTTCATGGAAGCAAAAATACAAACCCCTTGGACTGGATGCTATGGGAATTGAAGGTAGTGATTTAATTTCTCAACAGAATATATTAGGTATAGTTTACTTATTTAACAAGGACTATTTCTTTATATTTTTTATTTCCTTTTAGATGCTATTGATTGTGAATATTTACATTTGAAATTAATAAGAACCTTACACACATACCTGTAATCCCAGTGCTTGGTATGCTAAGGCAAAAGGATTGTAAGTTTATTTAATCATACAAAGAGTTTCAAGTCTATGAAATTTAACTTTGATTCAGTTTTTAATCTATTTATATTTGGCTAGTATGTCCAGTACAGTAAGATACAGTTTAGGAATACATTTTACTTTCTCTTTCTGTTGAGCTGTTTTTCTTTTCTTTTCTTTCTTTCTTTTTTTTTTTTGGTGCCAGTCTCAGAACTTAAACTCAATTCCTGAGTGCTGTCCCTGAGCTTTTTTTCTCAAGGCTAGCATTCTACCATTTGCTCCATTTCTGGCTTTTGGTGATTAGTTGGAGTTTATGAATCTCCTGGATTTTCCTGTGTGGGCTGTCTTTGAACTGCAGGCCTCAGATCTCAGCCACCTGAGTGTCTAGGATGAGGCGTGAACCGCCACAGCACCAAGCTTCTCAGACTCTCTTGTCATTCCTGGCTGTTGGCTCTTTGAGCTTTCTGCACTTGGCTTCTCCTGGAGAACTTTGTCACTCACCAGTATTCAGTACTTCTGAAACTAGTTTTAAGTTGTTCTTTACTCTTTATTTTTCTAAGTTTATAATACATATGCTTCCTCCTGTTCACTGTCATTATGATTGGGCTCTAGAAAGTGAAAACCCCAGCACTTGCTCAGAAGACAAAGTGAGAGGAGAAATGACATTGCTTTTCCTGTGTTTTGGAATATTTTTGGAATTTACATTTGCTGAGAGCAAATATGATATACTAAGTTTTCTAGGATTACCTCTCACGATGAATAGAAAGTATTTAACTTCTTGATCCTCTTAAGTAGAAAAAATGTCACTACGAAGGGTTACAGATGGAGGAACAGAGCAGTGGGGGAGGGCTTTAGTGTGGTCTGGTTGTGTTAGGTAGGGGTGAAGGTATTAGTTAGGTAGAACACAGAAAACTTTGTTTTTCACTGGTGCTGCAAGAGAATGTTAGTTACCTTACTTGATAACATAGGAGTGCTGCAATCTTTGATTTCCTAGTAGGGTGATTGATACTGATCCACCTCTCAGTGATATTATGAAACATAAAAAAAAATACTTGTACTGCTGGGAATGTAGCTCACTGGCACACTGTTGTCTAGTATGCACAGGCTCCCGGTTCAGGTCTTAGGACCTCAAGGAAAATCAGTACAGGTATTATTTGCTTACTGTAATTATCACATAGAAGTAAACTTAAAGAGTTTATAAAAATTGAACTCATCTCTGTATTCAGAAAGTTCACCAAAATGAAAATGAGTTTGATTTATAATACTTAACGTTTTTTCATTTGTGTCAAATCCAAGAGAGTTCAATTTTTGAGACCTCATTTATTTGTTGGACTAAAAGATTAGTTTCATAAAATGATGTCCAGTGGTATCAGACATTGTGACATAACATAAGTTTATAGTAGTAACTTCCTCTTGGAGTCAGTTTTTTTTTTTTTTTTTTACTGATTAGTAATTTTTTAACAAAAAATGTGGGAAAATTTTTTCCTCACTTACTTGCAGAGTTAGGAAAAGAATTCATATGTCACAGAATGCTGGGAAAGATTCAGTTTTTTGGAAACACAGTTACAACCAGATAGTATCATTTATTTGCTTAATTTTTGAAAGAATCGAGATGTGTTTTGTTTTTGATTGCCTTAATTTTAGGAATGTAATAATGTTTGGCTTGTAAAATCTGCTCTTCTAAGGGCTTAAATCCTGACAAGACAAAGAAGAACAGTAAGGTTTATTTTACTCTGTGACAGTTGAACAGTACTACATGAACTGCACATGACTTTTTTTTTCTGATTTGTTTATCTTTTCAGAGTTATAGACATTAGTATAAAGAATTTCAAGGCATTTTTCCAGTGGCTTTCTGTGGGTAAGTTAACTTTAACATTGTTGTTTTAACACTTTTGAAAACTGTGGAAATACATCTTAGATTTGAATTAGTCTGTTAAAATTTCAAATACTTATAAAATAGTATAATGAGCCTCCTTGTTTCCTTCTTTCACCCAGCTTCAACTGTTGTCCATCTATGGCAGTCCTATTTCACCTACTCCATGATTCCCCCATAGAAGTATTAAAGCTAATTTGTAACACCTGTGCCCCTTACACTCACTAGTACAGTGATCCCTTACCTATCTTGGGAGTTAAGTTCCAGACAACCCCGTGATAAGTGAAAATCCCATGCTCTATTGTGGTTCATTTATTGCTCTGGAAAGTAACTACCTGATAGGTGAGGGATCACTATTTCTGGTTTGTTTCGTTTTGTTTTTTAACCCTGGGATGCAATGAAGCTACAATACAGCGAGGGACAACTGCATTTCCTTAGGTTAAAATTTAATGTTTGAGCCCTTGCTATATATTGGGCACGGGTATAAGATTTTCAAAAAGCCCTTCAGTAGCTTGTGTTACATTTTACACTCTGTTCTTCAGTCTCTAGAGCTGTGTGGTCCATGGTGGTAACCACTAACTAGCCTGTGGCTGTTGAATTGATGGAAATCATCTAAAATTACACATTTAGTTATGTAGTCAGGCTAGCCTCTTTGAAGTTCCTAGGACTCACAGATGATCACTGACAGCACAGAACTGGGATCTTGCTATTACATTTTCATGGGCAGTGGTGCCCTTGCTAAGTGGTACACAGACTTCTTTAGGACTTTCTTTGTAATGCCACTACGTCTTTGCCATTGGGTAGGCAGTTTAATTAACAAATACCTGTTGACTTCACATGAGATGGTTTGATCACCACTCTGAGGTACTTGCATTTTTTTAGGCCCATTTATACTGCTATTTTTGTGAAGTATATTCTTTAAATAATGAAACAAACATTTCTCTCCAACATATGCAACATTTAGTTTTATGTCTCATATTTGTTAAAATTTAGAGTGAAATACAAGATAAATTCCTTTTGATATGCTAATACTGCAAAGTGTCCAAATGTTCAGTTCTAATATTACAAAAGCAGACTTTATGCTTATCACTCTACTATAGTTACTTTTGTTTAAAACCTGAATGTGATCTTAAGTTACTTGAATTCTTGGTTGGATATTTTTGTTTGTTTCCTTTTTTTCAACTATATGATTGATAGTTGGAATAGGGAACTGGAGTTTTTTCAGGCTAGCTTGTTGCAGATCTGAGTTTTAATTAGAATAAATTGCAATATTAAAAGTAGGACTTTAGAAATCCTTTCTCTGATGGGATTAGTGGTTTAGTTTTACTTATAATTATTGCGTGCTCTAACTAAGCATCAGCAGTAGAAGAGCAGTGAGTAACGGCTCAGTTCTTATCTCCAGAATGTGACACTGTTGTCACCCTGGCTTTGTCACTGACACAAGGTTATAACTTTGTTGTCTTTTTTTTTGTAAAATGTAATTTCCATGAAGGCATTTTTACTGCTCTGTCCCCAGCAGCATAATCAATAAGGTTTTGTTTGGGGTGAGGACCAACAATCCTGAATATATTTTAGATCCTGATTAAGTCAGATTTTAGTTCATACTAAATTGTTCAAAGAGAAAGTTTTTTGTAGTAAAAAGAAACTGTTCAAATGGAAAATTTAGTTCAGTAAACCTCATTTGGTCTTTGAGGTATATCTGTAATAAAAATTACATTTCAAGATAATTTTTAACTTTGTATTTCCAGCCATGTTGAGAATGACCGAAGACCATGTGCTTCCTGAGCTGAATAAGGTATGCACAGAAGTACTTATGGCCAGCCCTGTGTGTCAGCAGGTTCCATCTCAGTAGATTCAACCAACCACCAATGAAAAATATTCTGAAAATAATGCATCTGTTCCAAACATATGTACTTGTTTTTCTCTTTACTATTCCTTACACAATACAACAATAGTTATTTACATCGTATTAGGTGTTACAAGCACTCTAAATGGGATTTAAAGTGTACAGGAGGATGTGTTTTCTTATATAAAGATCTTGAGCACCTGAGGATTGTGTTATCTGTGGGGGTCTTAGAACCAATCTCTCAGATAACAGGGGACACCTGTGTAATTTCCTTACCTATTGTCCTGATTGAGCTCAGCCTTGCTCATGGTTTTGGTACTCTTACAGAGTTAGATAACAGGACGTTGGTCTTGTTATCTAAATAAATTTGAGTGGTTGCATAATATTTTCATCTCGCGGAATACTGTTACGGATATTTGAATTTACAATTTTCATGTTTGAATGAGGTTGTATAATTCTTACAACATAGCATCCTTATACTCTTTAACTGCCTTAAGTCTTTTTATTATTGTGAAAATATTGTACAGAGGGGGTTACAATTACATGGGCAAGATAATGAGTACACTTCTTATCAAGCATTGTAGCCTCCTCCTTTGTTTCCCCTTCCCATCCCCGCTCCCCCACTTAACCCTCCTCCCCCCCCCACCAAAGTTGTAAAGTTCGTTTTCGACATATGACTTGTACATCTCATTTTTTTTAGTCCAGTCGTGGGGCCTGAACTCTGGGCCTGGGCGCTGTCACTCAGCTCTTCAGCTCACGGCTAGCGCTCTACCACTTGAGCCACAGCGCCACTTCCAGCTTTTTTTTTTGCTTATGTGGTGCTGAGGAATCGAACCCAGGGCCTCATGCATGCAAGGCAAGCGCTCTACCACTGAGCCACTTTCCCAGCCCTTGTACATCTCATTGTAGCAATGGGTCCACCTGTATCCCTACTTAAATGATTTGTTTTTTTCCCTTCCCCTCCACAAATTATAACAACATCAAATACAGTGATAGCAGGGGTTATTCCGTGGGGGGGGGGGACATACAAATGAACAAAGAAATAATCTTATAAATGTGATAGGAACAATCGCATGAAAGAAAAAAAAAACATTTGAATACATATCTTAGGGTTCATTTCCCTAACATCAACTTATCTGACCTTTTTGGCTTGACTCAGACATATACTAAGTATTGAAAACAAGGGAAACCATGGGACCTATGTTTCTTTGGGCCTGGCTTCCTTCACTTAATATAATTTTTTCCAAACCTTTCCATTTCCTAACAAATGGGGAAATGTCATTCTTTCTGATGGAGGCATAGAATTCCATTGTGTATATATACCACATTTTCTTGATCCACTCCATCTACTAAGGGGCATTTGGGTTGGTTCTATATCTTATGCCTTAAGTCTTAAATGCATTTTTATTTTCCTTGAAATATAAGTACTTAAATGTTGTACCTAAGTTGAAGCCTGGAAATGAGCAGTTTCTTTCTGTGAGGATGTGGAAAGAAGCATTCCCTGAAAGCGAGCTTAGAGAACAGCCAGCCTCCTCCTTGCTCTCCACAGCCCACTCACCTGCACCCAGGCCCAAACTGTGGATTCAGGCAAATTATTGGGAAGCTTTCTTTTTACCGTGATTTGTTTTCTTTTTGCCCCTTTTTGTTAATAGATAACTCAGAAAGATATCACATTTGTTACTGAATTTCTTACTGAACATTTCAATGAGGAAAGAAATAGCTATTTTTACAATTAAGTCACTTTGAAAATAATCACAGCAAAGATGGTTCATGGTTAAAAAGTAATGAGCAATTACTTTTATAAAAAGACTAATTTTAAAAAGACTAAACATAAAGTCTATAAGTAGACTTCTGTCTGTATGTATCTTACAATCTGCAAAAAACTAAATGCAATGGATAGCTGTTTTATAAAATACATATTGAGTTTGTTAATTTTAAGATTATTTTCTTAATATTTTGAGCTTTTAGAAATAAACTATGTTTGTTCTTTCTAGGCTCCAGACTTTTCTAATCGAAAAAGAAAATACTTTAATGTTGAAAAAGTTGGTCAGGTATGGGCTTTCTATTGAACTTGGTTTGATTTTTAAGAACGAATTTTAAGACTTTGTACTGTTAATTCATATTATCTAAATTTTATGGAAAATAATACAATGCCAGTATAACTGGCATTGTTGTTTATTTTCTCAGCTGTCTTTGATGTACAGCTTAATAGAAGACAGCTAATTTTAATGTCTACCTATGTGTTTATTCTGTTTTAATATGCTAATTTGCTTAATGTATATAAGGAAAATCTAACTTCAAGCAGGTGTGTGTCCTTGGAAAGGAGAAAGTACTGAACTAGTTTTGTCCTTTAACTGAGGATATTCTTTAATATTATACAAAATCCTTCCAAGTGTTGGTCTCTTGGAAGTTTTTAATGTGGAATCTAAAATTGTGTTTAGTAGACACTTCATACTCAGTTTCATTAAAAATCTCTCCATCTTCCTTGCACTTTGAAAGGCACTTTTACTCATGCTTGTTTTCATAGCATCATAACTTGGTCTTTTTAGAAATATTGGTTCTGTGGCTTTTACAGATCTTTTTAAGTACTGACGCCTTCCATTATACATTATAAATATGTGACTTCAGTCTACTCTAATCAGTCTTTAGTTACTGTGAAGCTGTCAGGCACTCAGTAACAGATGCAGGTGCCAACATTTTGAGTTTTGCTTAAAAGTTGCTTTTTTTTTTTGAGACAGGGTCTTGCTCTATAGGCCTTAAACTTGTGATATTCCTGCCTCATCCTCTTCTAAGTGCTGGAATTACAGGCCTTTAGAACCAAGTTTAGCTGAAATGTTATTTGCAATAAATATTTTAGGTTGTTTTGTTCAAAGTCACTTTATTTTCAAAAAAATACCTGCCAAAAGTAAGAGTTTGAGGGGGTAGAGGGATGGATGAGTATGCATGTTCAAAGGGGTAACATTGACCAAGACATATTTGTCCATAAGCTGAACCATGGCAACTCCTTGTACATCTATTTAATAAAATAAATAAAAATTTTAAAATTAAAAAATACCTCACAAACATCTAAGTATGAAGAACCAGTTTGTCCCCTAGTCTTTTGTTTCTAAGTAAAAATGGAATGTCATTTTTAAAATATTTATTTATTTATTATTGTGAAAATACTGTACAGAGGGGTTACAATTACATGGGCAAGATAATGAGTACGTTTCTTATCAAGCATTGTAGCCTCCTCCTTAGTTTCCCCTTCCCATCCCTTCCCATCCTCCCCCTTGGAATGTCATTTTTTATAAAATGTCTGCCTTTACAACTGAAACAAGACAGTTTCAGTTTTTCTTCAAGACAACTTTGCATGCTTTGATGTGTTGTAAAATCACCCGTGTGCCTCCTAACTCTGACTCAAAAAACGTTAAAAGATCTGCCATCAAGACTTGAGAATTAACAATTTAATAGTTCTATCAGGATAAATGAAACTGAATATGTGACAAAGAACACAAGAATTTGGTCTACTAGGTGAGGGGTGCAGGTACTGGCTGTTCTTTCTTCCACACCTTCAGTGCAAATGTTGACACCGTGAAAGGGCAAGTGACACCTTGGCACTAAAGCTGGCATTAACCTTGTAGTCAATGGAAGCATGCTGAGCACTCTCAGGGATGGGGCTACACTGTGAGAACTGCCCTTGTGGAGCATACTGTCAGTTGGTACTTGTAAAACTAAAATATAGCCCTGATAGGTAAGGTTAAAATATATCTTGAAAATGAACCACAAAATGTAAACTCTGGTTTCTACATTTACTATACTCTGACCATTTAAGTCATTTTCATGTTGTCTAGAATTTGTCACCTCACTTAGAAAAATAATGTACCTTCAGAGAACCTGGCAGTACAACAAGATAACTTAGTAACTAGAATAATGTTAAATACATATTAGAGCCTGAATCATTGCTTAACTGAAAAAAATTTAAACTATTTTTAGTATTTGAAAGATGAAGATGATGGCCTTGTGTCACCCCCTAACACGGAAGGAAACCAGTGGTATGACTTCCTCCAAAACAGCAGCCATCTTAAAGGTACTTTATGAACCAAGCAGATGTTGGCCATGTTTATACATATTTGAGATTAAAGAGTAACCTCAAAATTTGTCTAATTTCTTCAGGCTTACTTGGCATGTCCATTTTATTTGATTAGAGAACAGCATTTTAACAAGTAGAGTATGATGTCACCATGATAGATAGAAAACACCCTGAAATTAACTGTGCTGTGGTACATTAACTATGCTGACACTAAAATTATTTTTTCCCTCCTGACACCAGCCAGTTATGATACCAGCTGAAGGTCCTGCAATGCAATTCATTGCAATTATGACACTGAGCACCCACAATGATCATTAGCCTCCAGAGGGAGGAAGGCTCAGTCTGCTAGACTCCTCACATCACATCAGTCCCAAGAGCTAGGTTCCCTTACCCACACCTCTGTGGGACTTGACTATGGGACATATGTCCCAACTTTCTCCCTTAAGTTGGCATAGCTTCCAGACTGGTGTACAATGCTCAGGAACACATTCAGCTTTCCTTTCCAGACTGTTTGTAATAAAAATTTAACTTGGGCATAGCCCAGTGGAAAACATCATTCAGGGTTTGATATGGAGGAAGAGGCCACAGCTTTTAGATCCTCCCAGCACTCAACATGTTCATCAACCAGGGAGCCATCCAAACCTCCCCAGTGTCTTTTTTTTTAATTATTAAGAAGGTTAGTAAAGAAGGGTTATGGTGGGCTGGGAAGTTGGCTCAGTGGTAGAGGGCTTGCCTTGCATGCATCAAGTCCTGGGTTTCATTCCTCAGGACCACATAAGCAGAAAAAGCTGGAAGTGGCTCTGTGGCTCAAGTGGTAGGGTGCTAGCCTTGAGCTGAAGAGCTGAGGGACAGCTCCTAGGCACAGAGTTCAGGCCCCAGGACCAGAAAAAAAGAAAAAGAAAAAGAAAAGAAAAGTTATGGTTACGTAAGGCAGGTAAAGATTACATTTCTTTTTTTGACAATGTCACCCTTTCCCTTGCTCTCTCCCAGTTTGTCTTGGGTTTTTGATGGAGGCTTCATTATAATGATTTAGTCACTGGGGTAGAATTCAACCCCAAGCCCCGATTCCTTTCCTGCAGTCTGGCAGATGGAGCTGAAACTTATAAGCTTCTGGTTAAGGCATAGACTTTCCACGCCACCCAACCCTGAGGCTTTGCAGGAACCTGCCAGAGTGGCCACATTAAAATTGGCCATCATGGGCTGGGAAGATGGCTCAGTGGTAGAGCGCTTGCCTTGCATGCCTGAGGCCCTGGGTTCGATTCCTCAGTACCACATAAGCAAAATGAAAAAAGCCGGAAGTGGAGCTGTGACTCAAGTGGTAGAGCTCTAGCCTTGAGCTGAAGAGCTGAGGGACAGCGCTCAGGCCCAGAGTTCAGGCCCCACAACCGGACCCCCCCCAAAAAAATTAAAATTGGCCATCACATTTACTACTCAGGATATCTGGGTTTCAGGAGCTGAGTTTTGGGAACTGGCGACAAAGGCAACATGTTTTTCTGTAATTACCTAGTATGTCACCTCTTGAACCTTAAAGTGCTGAAATGATTATTTTTTTTTACCTAACACAGCTGGTAAGGGAAGTGCTGAGTGTGGGAGAGACAGTCTCAGAGCCATTTGAGCTGGTGGGCCTGAGTCACAGCTTGATTCACAGCTCTTTTCATCCCAGGCAGTTCCAGAGGCCCAGTAGGCCTCTTTGTTTTTTTTCCTTTTAAGTTGGAGAATAAGATGAGTTCTTATGGATATTGTAATACTGTATAAAAAAGCCATTTTAAAATAAAAAACATACTGAATACAACAGCAAAAAAGAAACAAAGCTAGCAGTGGCAGAGTATCCTGGACTGCTGCTGCTATCACATTGTGGCAGAGTTGAGAAGAAAGAACAGGTTTCAGTACATAGCTTATGGTTTCCAATGCCTTCCATTTTTCTAATAGCCAATAGCATTTTACTGTTGGGCTTTGGTGTAGGACTAAGCATGAGAAGGACCAAGCGAATGTAGTTGTATTAAGTGGACTGGATTGAAGGGAGATTCTGGTCATTTATTTTAACAAGGTATGTCGAAAGTATAATGAGAATTCCACCATGAAAAAGTATGGACTATAGTAATCAAAACAGCTTGGTATTGGCATAAGAACAGACCTCAGGACCAATGGAATAGAATTGAAAACCCAGAAATGAACCTACAGACCTATAGCCATCTAATCTTCAATAAGGGAGCTAAAACAATAGAATGGAAGAAAGACAGCCTCTTCAGTAAATGGTGCTGGCAAAATTGGTTAACTACATGCAGAAAACTAAAGCTAGATCCTTATATATCACCCTGCACCAGAATCAACTCCAAATGGATCAAAGACCTTGAACTCAAAGCAGACACTCTGAAAACATTACAGGATGGAATAGGAGAAACCCTAGGTCTCCTTGGCTCAGGCCGAAATTTTCTGAATAGAGACCCGGAAGCACAACAAATCAAAGAAAGGTTGGACAAATGGGATTGCATAAGGTTGCAGAGCTTCTGCAGGGCAAATGACATAGCTAGCAAGATCAATAGAAAGCCCACGGATTGGGAGAAGATCTTTACTAGCCATACAACGGACAAGGGTCTCATATCTAAAATATACTTGGAACTCAAAAAATTAAACCACCCAACAACAAATTCCTCAAAGAAACAACTGCCCAATAAATAAGTGGGCGAAAGACTTAAAGAGAAGCTTCTCTGAAGAAGAAAGAAGGATGGCCAATAGACACATGAAGAAATGTTCAACATCCCTAGCCATAAAAGAAATGCAAATCAAAACAACATTGAGATATCACCTCACTCCAGTTAGAACAGCAAAAATCAAGAACTCTAACAACAACAGATGCTGGAGGGGATGGGGACAGAAAGGAACCTTACTTCATTGTTGGTGGAAATGTAAACTTGTTCAACCACTTTGGAAAGCAGTATGGAGGTTCCTCAAAAGACTTCACATAGATCTCCCCTATGATCCAGCAATCCCACTTTTGGGCATTTACCCAAATGTTTACAAACAAGACCACACTAAAGCTACCAGCACAACTATGTTTATTGCAGCATTATTTACCATAGCTAAGATATGGAACCAACCCAGATGCCCCTCAGTAGATGAATGGATCAAGAAAATGTGGTATATATACACAATGGAATTCTATGCCTCCATCAGAAAGAATGACATTTCCCCATTTGTTAGGAAATGGAAAGGTTTGGAAAAAATTATATTAAGTGAAGTAAGCCAGGCCCAAAGAAACATAGGTCCCATGGTTTCCCTTATTTGCAATATCTAGTATAGGTATGAGTCAAGCGGAAAAGGTCAGATAATATGATGTTAGGAAAATGAACCCTTAAATATGTATTTTAATGTTTTCGTTTCTTTCATGCATGTGTTTCTAATGCATTTATAAGATTATTTCTTTGTTGCTTTGTATGTTCCTCCCCCACAGTGTAACCCCCGCTTTCACTATATTTGATGTCAGTATAACATGTGGAGGAGATGGGGACAAACAAGTCGTTTAAGGATTCAGGTGGACCTGTTGCAACAATGAGAAGTACAAAATGTCATGTCAAAACCAGCTTTACAATGTCGGTGTGGGGGGGGAGGGGGTATGATTGGGTCGGGGGGAGGGGGTGGCTGGGAAGGGAGGTGAAGGGTAAACAAAGGAGGAGGCTGCAATGCTTGGTAAGAAATGTATGCATTATCCTGCCCATGTAATTGTAAACCTTCTGTACAGTATGTTCTCAAATAAAATAAAATAAAATTTTAAATTTAAAAATAAAAAATAAAAAAAAATAAAAAAAGAAAAAGTATGGACTGCCTCTGACAATGGATTATTTTCTCCTAATCATTGGTTTGCTATAGTTTTTGTTTTGTTTCTGTTTTTGTCTGAAACCAGAAAGCCCTTTGCTGTTTCCTTATTATGCTCGAAAATCATTGCATTTTGTGAAAAGGCAAATGGAAACCATTATTGATCAGTGTTTGCAAATGACAGCAGTAAGTTGGGAAGAAATGCATGTCTTCGTGTGGGAACAAGAGTATAGTATGTCTCGTCTATGTAAATGAACATATATATTAGGATAAATTGTAAAAATGCTGATATTCAACTCGTTTTGATTGTCAAAATTGGCAGTTTCTTATGGCTTGGTTATATCCATAGTTAATTCCTTATATAAATTTATTTTACTTTATGTATTTTTAAAATTATTATAAGGTAGGCACTTATGGCTCATGCCTGTAATCCTAGCTTCTCAGGAGACTGAGATCTGAGGATCGAGTTCAAAGCCAGCTAGGGCAGGAAAGGCCATGAGGCTTATCTCCAATAAACCACTTAGAAAACCAGAAGTGGCACTGTGGCTCAAGTGGTAGAGCACTAGTCTTGAGCTGAAGAGTTGAGGGACAGAGTGCCCAGTCTTGAGCTGAAGAGCTGAGGGACAGAGTGCCCAGGCCCAGAGTTCAAGCCCCTCCACCGACAAAAAAAAAAAAAAAATTATTGTAAAGGTGATGTACAGAGAGGTTACAATTACATAGGTCAGGTACTGAATACTGTACATTTCTTTTTCAACAATGTAACCCCCTCCCTCATTTTCTGCTCACATAAATTTAAAAATTATCGTCTTAGTAAAGTATCTTTAGTGTTTTATTTGCCCCCCCAGATCAATCTCAATACAGTCTTAGTCCCAGAGCTGGTGTGTCTTGTCAGTGACTGATGTCATGAGACCAGAGGGAGGGAGTGGTCTTTTAGCACAGGCCAAGCAGGCTCCTCACCACTAGCTGCTCCCCTTCTCTCTAATGATGTTTCCAAATCTTGCTTTTCTGTAGGATGAAATTGGAAAATCAATGAATCAAGCCATCTGTATTCCATTATATAGAGATGCTAGAAGGTTATCTTCTTTACCTGTTAGGTAGTATAATTTAGCAGCAAGTTTGAATTTTTCTCTTTTTTTTTTTTTTTTGCTTTTGTTTTAGTGAGGACTCTGCGCGCAGATTGTTCACATTTCCTTTTCTGTGTGTGTCTCCTCGTCTTGTGTAAACAGTAGTTTTTGTTCTAAACTTAAATAGCTAAATACATTACTTTTCTTTCCTTAGGTGGAATAATAAAAGTTCAAATCTACAGTACCTTCTTTTTACTATTTTAGAAGACTCACTGTATAAAATGTGTATCTTAAGATTAAGGCATACTGATATTTCCCAGTGAGTATTCCTTTGAAGTTTGAACCGAAGAGATGAGAGCTTAATATTTGTAATAATAATAAGCCATTCAGCTTCCCTCCAGCATTTCGGGTTTCAGCGAAGCTGCCTCATGACTTTAGGTTTGCATTCAGTATTCTCAGTTCTCACATCTGGGAGATGGTAATGCTGAATTGAGAAGCTATTTGATCCCTTCTTGTTCTAGAGTTTTAACTTTTATATTAGTATATAGCCTCGTATATAAGTTTTTTTTTAAAAATAGGTTTAGGAAAATGACAGCAGACCTGTGTTATATCTAAGAACACTTAGTGATTCAAAACTGTGTTAGTAAGTACTTTATAGAAAGGCTTTTTTAAATTTTAGGTTAATTATCTTTCATCAAATAAGAGCTCTTGCCCACAGAGACTTTTTGAGATTCCAAAGTAAACATTCTGAAAATCAAATGATATTCAGGGTTCCATTAGCATTTTAAATCGTTTTAAGTCTCACTATGAAGGTACTAGTTTATTTTTGTGTGCCACTCTGGGGTATGAATTTAGGCTCTGGGCATTGTCCCTCAGCTTTTGTGCTCAAGGCTATTGTTTTCCCACTTGAACCACAATTCCACTTTTGACTTTTTGGTGGTTAATTGAAGATAGGAGTCTCCTGGATCCCTGCCCAGGCTAGCTTCAAATGATGATCTTCAGATCTCAGCGCTGAGTAGCTGGGATTACTGACATGAGCCACCAGCACATAGCTAAAGGGATTTCTTTTTTCATTGTCAAGAGGGGTTACAGTTAATAAGTAAGATAATAGGTACATTTCTTGTCTAACTTGTTACCCCCTGCCTCATTTTTGTCCTTTCCCTCCCCTCCCTAATCCTCCCACTTGCCAAATTGTACAGATCATTTCCAACATATTGACTTGTGAATATGGCTATTGTATTGGATCCCCCTTGTCCTTTGTCTCACGATTCTGTTCTCCTTTCCCTTCCCTAATTCAGATAAATGTATGTATAATACCAGGGTACCAAAATCAAATACAGTGACAATAGGGGATAAACCGCAGGGGGAAGAACACACCAAAGAAACAAAAAGTACATAGTACATTAAAAACAACAGGGCTGGGAAGGTGGCTCAGTGGTAGAGTGCTTGCGTTTCATGCCTGAGGCCCTGGGTTCGATTCCTCAGCACCACATAAGCAAAAAGAAAAAAGCCAGAAGTGGCGTTGTGCCTCAAGTGGTAGAGCACTAGCCTTGAGCTGAAGAGGTGAGGGACAGCGCCCAAGCCTAGAGTTCAGGCCCCATGAACGGAACCAAAAAACAAAACAAAACAAAAACAACAATAACAAAGAAAAACCTCATGTTTCCATGTCTTGGAGTTCATTTCACTTAGCATCATCTTATATGGTCATATGTACATAGCTCTTGAGCTATTTTTCTCATCTGTTAAAATTATCCTAGAAGTATACTAATTATTGAAAATAAGGGAAACAATGGGACCTATTTTGGGGGGGTGTCTGGCTTCACTTGATAGGATTTTTTCCCAGTCTTTCCATTTCCTTACAAATGGGGCAGTGTCATTCTTTCTGATGGAAGAATAGAATTCCATATATGTATATATATATATATATATATATATATATATATATATATACACACACACACACACATGTGTGTATGTATGTATACATATGTGTGTATGTATGTATACATATGTGTATCACATTTTCTTTTTTGTTGGTCATGGGACTTGAACTCTGTGCCTGGGCACTGTCCCTCAGCTCTTCAGCTCAAGGCAAGTGCTCTACCACTTGAGCCACAGTGCCACTTCCAGTTTTCTGGTGGTTTATTGAGGATAAGAGTCTCACAGACTTTCCTGTCTGGACTGGCTTTGAACTGCATTCCTCAGATCTCAACCTCGTGAGTAGCTTGGGTTACACGCGTGAGCCACTGGCCCCCAGCTTTACCACATTTTCTTGATCTATTGATCTACTGAAGGGCGTGTGGGTTGGTTCCATATGTTAGCTATGGTGAATAATGCGGCAATAAACCTAGTTGTGCTGGTAGCTTTAGTATGGCCTTGTTTGTGGTCATTAGGGTAAATGCCCAGCAGGTGATTGCTGGGTCATAGGGGAGCTCTATGTGCCTTTTGAGAACCTTCACTAAAGGGAATTTTTGAATTCAAGATGTTAGTTTTCCTTAGTTATGGCCTTTAGCTGCTTAGTGATTAAGATTTTAAACCAAGCTGGTTTGCCTGACTAAGTGTTTAAATTATAGTATTCTGGAGTGGAAGTGGTAGTGTTGGTCTGGGATTTGGGAAGTAGATATGTGTGCTAACATTGCCAGTCATGTTTGTTCAGGCATTTAGATTTATTGGCTATGTAGTTGTTCCATAGGGTCTCATTCCCCTCTCTCCTTTCTTTCTTCAAGATCTGTAAGTAATGGACTAATTGCTGTGAAATTTGGGAGCTTCACCTATGCTACAACTGAAAAAGTCAGAAGAAAATAACGCCCAAGCCTGATTTGGGACAGAAGCATGTGTGATGTATGTGTAGTCAGTGCTATGTCAGATGTGCTGTCAATAAAGGGGCTCTGTCATTTGTAGGGGGGCAGATTTTCTTTTACTTTGATTCTTGTTAGCTCTGTTCACTCAGTTATATATAAGGTATAACTCATGAAATTTTCACAGGCTTAAGGCCTAGCCATTTATGTTCAGAGTTTTCTAGAACAGTGATAAAATGTCACAGATCATTTTGTTTGATCTGATGATTACTTATTTTGTTATAACTAGTTATATTTGTGAAAATTGATATAAAAGTATAAACTGATAAGGTGTTTTGTCATTGCAGGGAATATCACCTATGGTTTTATTTTGTTTTTGCTTAGTGTCAGCATGTTATGTGGTTATGATCATTTCTGATATAACAAAATGCATCTCACTTCCAGCAACTACAGCTGTTTAGATGCCCAGTTTTATGATGATGAAACTGTAACAGTCATTCTTAAAGACACCATGGGACGTGAAGGAAGAGACAGACTCTTGGTCCAGTTGCCATTGTCGTTTGTGTATAACAGTGAAGATGCTGCAGAGTATCAATTCACTAGAACTTATGCCACAAGGTAACTAACTACCTTAGTGGTATAGGGTCTGTGTGGTTAAAGTTAGCTTTAGTTTTTTAAAGGTAGGATCTCAAAAAGAGCTGAAGTGTGGCTCAAGTGGTACAGTACCAGGTGCTGAATTCAAAACCCAGAACCACCAAAAATTTAAAAAAGAAGTGTCCCATTGTGTATCTCAGGTTGCCTCGCCTTGAAATAACCAGGCTTGTCTCAAATTCATGAAGTTCTTGCATGGTCTCCAAGGTGTTGAGTTGTCAGTCATATGGTACCAGGCTTAGCTTATATTTAGCTATATTTACCATATGCCAAGAATTCCAGTTTCTTACATATGCTAGGCAATGTTTTTTTAGTTACTGGTCTACCCATACAGACAGCTGAGCAGAAAACCTCCTGCTTTGTTTTTTTTTTCTTTGTCCATCATGGGGTTTGAACTCTGGGCCTGAGTGCTGTCCCTCAGTTCTTCAGGTCAAGCCTAGCACTCTGCCACTTGAGCCACAGTGCCACTTTGGGTTTTGTGGTGGTTTATTGGAGAGAAGAGTTTCACAGTCTTTCCGGCATGGACTGGCTTTGAACCATGATCCTCCTGAGTAGCTAGGATTACAGGAATGAGCCACCAGTGCCTGCCTGGCTTCCTACTTTGTATTTTTAAAATCCGAACTTCATACAACACACTGAAACCCACCAAACACTGTTAGGAAAGATGAGGAGGAGACTAATTGCTATTAAATTTAGGAGGATCATCTACCCCACAACTGAAAAAAATCAGAAGGTAAGTCTTCCTTCATGCTACAAAGTCTTCCCAAATGTTACAAATTTCCTAATGTTACAATTGTATGTTACCTCAAAAATTAAAAAACGGGAAAAAATGTGCCGACTTTAATCATTGTCTTGTCCCTTGCTTTAATATTAAACTAGGATTTTTTGCTAGAATAAGATGAGGAATTATTTGGAATGGAGAAGAGGACTTCATTTGAGTTATGTTTTAAAGGATAGCATTAACTTTAGTTTGTTGTCACTAATAATTATAAACTTGCCTTTAGTGTTTTCCAGAATTGGGACCCCAGTTCCATTGCAGAGTCTATAGTCAGTTCTAGGAGATAGTTTTAGTTGCTTGAGGATTTAAAGTAATGAGATTCCTTCTCTAATTTAAAAACATGAGCATCTGCTCTCCTTGAAAGGGAATTGAGGACTGGGTGCATAGCTCAGTTGTGCAAGGCTTGAATTTAATCTCTAGTACTGTATCCTCCCTCCCCATCACCCAAAAAACAAAGGGCACCAAGACCTTACTAAAATGAAGCCAAGGCTCTGTGGAATGTAGTATTTTTACAGACTGTCTTGTCACCTGGGAATGGAGTGTGGGTGGGAGTAGGACCCCAGTTGCCCCAAACCCCTCCTCTAGTGAATGTGGGAGGTGGAGGTCCTGTTTGATTCCTGGGCTGGTTTTTCCTCCAGGCTAGATGAACAAAGCAGTGTTATTCCCACATGCACCCTGCACTTTGAGAAGCACTGGCGGTTACTGGAGAGCATGAAAGCTCAGTACGTTGCTGGGAATGTTTTTCACAAAGTGTCCTGTGTGGTGAGTATGGCTTTGTTTCTATGCAGCATCCTATGAGTACTCAAGCATGTCATCTCCAAGGCTCATTCTCTGCTTGTCATTCTGTCCCTTGGTTTCAGTTAACTGAGCAAGCAGCAGGCTAGTTATTTTGTTTTCTTGTTTGGAGAAACTTTGAGTAATTAAGAGCAATTTCAGAGCGAGGTGCTGGTGGCTCACGCCTGTAATCGTAGTTACTGAGGAGGTTGAGATCTGAGGATCTTAGTTTGAAGCCAGCCCAGGCAGGAAAGTTCAAGAGGCTCTTATCTCCAATGAATTACAGAAAAAGCCAGAAGTGGCTCTGTGGCTCAAGTGGTAGAGTGCTCACCTTGAACAAAAGGATAGCACCCAGGCCCAGAATTCAAGCCCCAGGACTGGCAAAAATAGTTTGGCTTCTAAGTTACATAAATTCACCATGTGCTGTGTGGAGATCCTTTTATGTAAAATGAAGGTGGAATTGGGTGATTTTATAGTAAATTGTTAAAAATATAACTTTCCTATAAATCTATACTTTGCTTAAAGCTTCTGATTTCTGCTTCGTTTTATAAAATTTGTTTGCAAAGCCATTAGTTAGAAAATTGTTAATGTAACTCCTGACACCAGTGGCTCATACCTATAATTCTAGCTGCTCAGGAGCTGTGGCTCCACTAGAACGCTATGAGCAAAAGATGCTCAGGCCCCATGTTCAAGTCCCAGTTCCAGGTGCATGTGCGCTTTCACACACACACACACACACACACACACACACACACACACACACACACACACACACATTAATGTGCCTTTTCTTTAGTTAAGTTCAAGTCTCCATCATGTAAGAGTATTTGAAATGGACATCGATGATGAATGGGAGCTGGATGAGTCTCAGATGAAGAGAAGGAAGCCAGTGGTAAGCCTGTGAAGATCAAGGAGGAAGTGCTGTCCGAGTCAGAGACAGAGGCCCACCACGCCTCTGCTGATGCTCCAGCCCCAGAGATAGTCGTCAAAGTGGAGAAGCTTGACCCTGAACTGGACTCATAATCCAACTTGCCATTGTTTATTACATGTTACTGTGGCAGCCTTTGGATCACTTGGACCTGACATGAGCCGATGAATCATTGCTCAGTGCAACGTGAATGATTGTTGGCAAGTTCATGATAAGATAAAATTGTTGGAAAGAAGTTGGTGATCATAGCACAGGTGTGGTCCTAGAATGCTCTAAATGGAACTGTGACAAATGTTCTGCTTTCCCATCCCTTTTCTCTCTGTCTCTCAAGTGTCACCAGTCACCACTCCATCTGAGAGTACTCTAGTGCTAGATTGCATAATGTTCAGGTAGATAACCGCCACACAGTTAAAATAAGGGCCTACTTGTTTCTCACACCTAATAGGAACCATGATCAAAACATGAATTCTGTGATTGTTGCAGTTGATCAATGTCTACTCCCTGACAAATGGAGAATAGTTTTCAGCTTGTGGAATACTTGGGATTCAAATATCCAGCCATCTCTCTGCGTTTTCCTTTATTCCCTCACACCATGTCCCTCCATGAATATAGGACTACTAACTTTATTTTAAAAATCCTAGGTGACATCTCATAGGTTTTGACCTCTGTTAAGAGACTTAGCTGGATCTAGAACCAAAGGATTCAGAGATATGGAATCATTCTGTGATGATGGCAGAGCACGGGAGTGGCCCCTATCACCAAGCAGCTGGTATAGAAAGCAATCAGCTTACTCTGACAGTGGAGGGGGCAGGTATGTGACTGGAGATTTTCAGCTCAAAATGCTTGCTTTAGGGCAAGCAGTGGGGTGTCAGGACTTCAAACCTGATCTTCTTATCTTCCCTGATCCGTGGGGGACTTGGATTACTTATTCTGACATTTAAAGGTAACTTCTACCATGAGCTTTCAAGACAGGAGCTTTCAGAAGGTGGTAGTGGTGTCTGTAAGTGCATATTTTGGGCAGACCCCTTGTTAGTATGCCTGGGCTTTGGGAAGGTAGGGTATTAATGCACTTGAAGTACATCTGACTGCAGTCTGGATTCAAATAATCCTTACCTGAGCTCTGCAGTGAGTTAGCGATCACATGTTTATGATGGGATTTGTCTTGTGAACCAGACAATGGCCTGTTGAATGTGAGGGGTGATGGACTTGGACTCTGTACTCCCCAGGAGAGACCTCTGTGCTTTTACATGTGCATCATGACTGGTTTTGCGCTTCAGACACTGGTTCCTTTTCTATATCTTCATGGCCAGTATAGCTTGAGCTCTATTTCCAACAGCTATGTGGCTCTTGGTGGGCTTGTGTGTAGGGTAGACTTGAGGTGTACGCAGGTGATTCTGAACCCCAGGACAAAGATCAGTTATATATAACTCCAAGGAGGCATTGAGACTGCCCTTCAGAGTAGAAGATACTTGCAGGAGATATGTATCTCAGTTCCCATAGTGAGGTCCTGGGGACCTCATCTAGCATAAAAACATTGCAGGCCTGAACTTGGGGGGAAAGAGAGCATGATGGACATAGATAAGATACCACTCTGTGGTCACCATCATCAGCATGCCTAGCGGGAAATGGAAAACACAACATGTTTAGTATACCTCAGTCTGTACCCAGATTCTCCAGGTTATAGGCCATGGCAGAGAGGAAACAGTGAATAGCAGGTGCTTCTCTCTAGACGAAGGCTTCTACAGGGGCTCTCTTGTGAATTGCTTTACTGTGCAGAGTTGTTAGAAATATTCAAGCACTAACTTTTGCCCCTGTATGATGCCAGAGTCTTGAAGTGAGCATGCTTATCTGTGTCAAAACTGCAAACTAGCTCACAAGTATTTAAGTTCTTGAATGACTTTGAGCTGGAAGATTCTTCATTGTTACAGATGTCCCTGGCATGATGGGAAGTTCCAAAGTCCCCCTTCACTACGGCACTGTGTTTGTCGGAATCCCCCGCCTCCCCAGCATGAAGAGGGAAATTTTCTTCTCACGTGGTTACATTTTTACTGGCTTGCAAATTATAGCCAGGCAGATAATACTACCTATAGTTTTTCCAAGGAATACCTGTTTGGTATTTTTATCTCATGGAGCCTTCAATAAATGGGTGCTTGAAACGTGTGCAACTTTCCCCCCATGATCTGTAACTTTTGGAAATGTCCCCTAAATTTGGGCACTGGGAGTTTACTTTGTGTTCCCCTTCAGACCAATATTGCTCATGGCTGATGTGATGAAAATGTACTCATGTCTCCACTGTATGTGTCACACATTCTGGATGTCTTACAGCAAGGGGAAAGATGGTATCCCACAGGAAATGATCTAGGTAATTCTCATTCTGCTTGTATTGTCAGGTGCATGCTGAGTGAGACAAGTGTATCCCCATGATACCTTGCTATGTCTGAATCTATGTCTGAATCTTTGGTGGGTGACCAAAGGAAATTGACTTGCTACAGGCCTCACATGGCCAAATTATAGGCCCTAGTATCCTCATGGGGATTTGGGCTGGGAGCTCATTCAAAATTTCTTGATGGGGTTTCAGGGGTACTTGGGAAGGCATGGGCTGGGACTCTTTGGAGGTAAATGTGGAATCTCTCCACCAGCATTACAGGCAGGTCTTCAGGAAGACTTGTCTCTGCTTTTCAGGCCCCTCAACTGATTGAATTGGGCCCCTCAATGCTAAAATGATCTTTCCAAAAAATCAACTGATTGATGACACTGATCACTTCTCCAGGTACTAATCCACCTTAGACCAGTGTTTGGTTAGAGTTTGGGAACTGTATCCACAACCAACAAATAAAATTGGTCATCATGGAAATACAGTGATCTGTTTTCTGGAGAACCTAGTCTCTGAAGAGAAGACAGATCTGTTTTACGGTGTGACTCTTCTGTATAGCTGCATTTCGAACTCTCCAGTTACTTAGTTACCAGGACACTGTGACCAGAGCAGAAGTTAAAAATCCCAGTAGGTCTCCGACCTCTCGAGCAGCATCTCAGAATACTTGCACAGAATGAACTAGCTTCTGGTATCTAGGTGTGTGTACAGTGTATTTCCAGTTGTCCTGTGAATTATCCCGTATTGCTATAGCCAATGCCATTTCTAGAGGCATCTATGGATCTAGACCTATAGATGATACAGTAAAGTTTCAGTGGTAGATATTTAACTTATCTAGCATACGGTTGGGCATCTTTATTTTTTTATATGATTAGTAGTTGTCTAGCTCTTAGGTGGTTAATGTTATATGGCCTTGGTAATTACCATGTGAGTAATTTCAGAACCAAGGAAGTAAGTTCTGTGCCTCCCTAGTGATCATATCTGGTTTGTATACTTCAGTCAGTCTTCTGTACCTTGCACATGTCTCTGGTCTACAGAAGTTAGCTGTTGACTGTAGGCAGACCATTAAGAGTTCTGGAATCATCACTTCAAAGATGAAGACTGACCAGGGGTGAGCCCTTGGAATGTGTGAAGATAGATCCAAGCACCAGCTTGGCCCAGGGATGAATCTTTCCTTCCCATTGCAATTATTTTTGGAGTACTGGTGAAATGCAATGGGTTTAAACATTCTGCTCAACTAATGTGGGGTTTCTTGCTGGTCTCCTGTACCTGTGCCTGACCTCTTGCCAGAGTGGGAAGTTCTCTAGTCATTTCCCTCTGGGAGATACTGCTAGTCATTCTCAGTGCAAAACCTAAGTGAGCTGTGTTAGGCCTTGGTGACATGGACTTCTTTCTGGGCGAATCCTATTCTTCTGTGTGTCTCCAGGAAATGTTGGCTTGAAAAGTATTTTTGTAATCTTACCCATGGCCATTCTGTGTCCTGCTGGTTCCACTCCTGAGATAGAAACAGAGTGAGGCTTGCTGGATCTATTTCCTATCCTTTTAGGAAGGTCTATAAGGTGAATTGCAGTTTCCTGGCAAAATATGAAGCAGTAATTGCAGGCTAGCTTTGATAAGTACTGATTGATGTTGCTGATTATTAGGGCATACTGTTCAATTTGTTGTGCTCCCAGTAGGCAGAGGAAACAACTTGAACTATCCAAGAATGGACTAGTGACCTTCTCTTCGGTATCAAAAGACAGGAGTAGGCCCAGAGAGGCCGGTCTGTATTCAGGCAGTCTGTAGACATATGTGGTGTCTATAGATGGTCTCATATCTGATTTTACTTAAGGTGTGGTCTTGCTGTTATCGGCATCATAGAACCTTCTCTCTGTCTAAAAATACCTTCTAGATGAAATTCTTATCCTATGACTGAAGAATAGACCACTGTAGCTGGAGGAAGTGTGTGCGTGGGGGGGGGGGTAGATGCATGCCTAAGCTGGCTGTGATGTCAGCTTCTAGGGATAGGTCATGTAGATGTTAAAATGTGGGCCATTTGATACATTTCTTTTCAGTGGTAGGGCTGGGGAGGCCCAGTGCCTGCTAGGGTGACATAGCCTGGGTGGGATCTGTGTCTTAAGTGCTTGTAGATCTCTCTGAAAGAATGAAGATCTCTTGTGTCTCAGGATGGTTGGTATACTCTACTCTGTCCCTGGAATGGGTGACTTGTATGGTGGTTTAGTCTTCTAAATGCCTAGATTATACATAAACAGTGTACACCATAAGCTATGAGGGAGGAGATGTCTACTAAGAATAAATATCTACCACAGCATTGTAAAACACTTCTCCTGGTTTAAAGGTCAGATGCAATTGCCATTCCAGTGAGAGGCAGTTGAATGATCTCAGTGTGGTACCTTATGGAGAGTTTGGAGTCTGTGTCATTTGCTGACAGAACCAGAGTGGGAAGTCTGAGTATGGACTCATTGGGTGCCCAAATGCAAAGCTGTCTGAGTGCTAGGCAAGTCACCCTGTCTACTTGACAGTAAGTACATCCCAGGTTCTGGCCTTGGCAGACCCTACTTTAAGTTACGATAATCCCGTAATTCCCTCTGTCTCTTCAGACTTACTTGTGTTTCATCTTCTGGGCTCTGACAAGCCAGCCAATCCAATGGCTATTAGTATACATGATTGACTATCCTTATGTTAGACTGTTTCTCTTAACAAAAGATGAAGTATATCTTTGCTCATTGGGTGGACTTTGAATAACTGTTTTGGGTGCCTTCTAAGAAGCCACAATATCATAGCAGCTCATTTTTGGTTTTATTTTACACTGAGCCAATCTATTTAACAGGACTCTTCCTCCTTGTCATAGAAATATCATCATGAGTCCAAAGGTGAAGACTGAGATCTGATATCCGGGTCATTGGGAATCTGAGCTGCCTGTTCTTGAAATTTAAATGACAGATTTGCTACTTATAGTAGTTGTATTCATTGGAGCTCCCAATAGTCAGGAAAAGAGAGAATGGTTTGTCAGGTATACCTTTCCTACTGATTCCTGCATGGACCTCCTTCCAGTATTGTCCCCTTTACTCTGTCAAACCCCATGAGAGTTAGGGCAGAAAGTAAAGGTAAAAGACCAGTTATCTTTTGCTCCTTCAGACTGACCCCTAGTTTCTGAGCTCACTCGAAGATGTCTTCGAGCAGTATTCCAAAATGTCATGTGTGCTATAAATATCTTCAAAACTGGAGGGTCCTTTGACTTTGTGGTAAAGGAAGAAAATGCATCCTTGTTACTTAGGTGGAAGTCAGAAGTGATATTTCTGTGTACTTTAGGCATCTAAAACCATCACTAAAGATAATAGGGCTCCAAGGCTTTCCTTGTAGCTCTATCTCCCATAATGTAGCATCTAGGTGCTTTTCAGAGCACTTGCTACTTCCTCATCCTAAAATCTAACTGCTGCAGTGTCAGTAACATGTTCTGTGGTATACTAATGATCAGTGATTTTTCTATTGACCATGTTGGGACAGGGAACAAGAGAGCTGGGTGAAACTGAGGCCCCACCTAAGGCCTATTGGCCTTCCCATAAAAACACCAAAGTAACAGTCACTGAGGAATAAGAGAAGGTATTGTCCATATTTATTGATATGTAGTAAAAGGCAGGGAGGATGGTAGTGCTCAAGGTTTCTTGGGCATGACAGCTATGAAAGCTTAATATGGGCTAGTATCTGCCTTTCAGCAAGAGACTCCAAATTCTGAACTGGAAAAAACCTGGTAAAATGCCAAGGGGGACATCCCTTCTGCACTTAGCTTCTTTTTGTGCATCTCTTCCAATAGTTACCTTGAACCACCTTTTGAATGAACTTCCTCGTTCTAGATGGCCATAAAGGAAATGCAAGTCAAGACAATATTAAAATTCCCTTTCGCTTCAGTCAGAATGACAAGAATTGAATATGATTTGGGGTGTGTGTGTAGGGAGGAATTTGGTAATAGTGGGAATGTAAATTAGTATGACCACTATAGAAGACAGTATGAGATTCCCCAAATTAAGAACAGAACCATTGCAAATCAGGATAGAGTAAAGGCACCTGCCCACACGTTCGTTGCAGTACTCGCAATAGCCAAGTTATAGAAGCAGCCCAGGTGCAAAAGGATCAAGAAAATATGTGTGTATATTTATATATCTTTATATAGATTGCCACTGACACCCTTGACTGCACTTGTGCTTATTACCTTGTACCTCCTCAGAATGAAAGCTTGATCTACATTTCATCTGGTGCAAAGCGTTTCCTGGACTAAATTGGGCTTGAAATATATGGAATATACTAAGCCTGTTCCTGAGGGGATTTTGCATTGTACAAGCTGACACATACTGTGAATGTGAGAGAAATTCTTCAACTACAGTCCCTACACTCACAATGGAAGGAGTGACCTTATAGTTAACATCAGCTTCTTAAACTTCCCGAAGCAGACTGGGTACTTCCTGCAGTCATCCCGTGGCTCATGACTAGTTTGGGTGAAGGGCAGACTCAAGGTGAGAAAGGCATCTCTCAATTGACGAAGATAAACTGTGTCCCCTTAGGAAGGAATCTTGAATGCCCTTCTGGGTGGGCAACTTTCTTCACCATGGGTCAAATTGCCCCTGCTCTAATTTTCCTGTGCCTATTTTGAACTACCTGAGACTTGAACAGAATTATCTTGAAGTAGTTGTACAAAGGGGTTTCAATTCCACTTGTAAGTTTGAGTAAAATGCTTCTTGGACAATTAGTCCCCTTCATCACTCTCCTCCATCTCTCCCTCCCACTCCTTTCTGTGCTATTGAAAGAATGCCTGTGTGTAGCATTGGTTTTGTTCAGGAAGTACCACACTTGGTTGAGTCCTTTAACTTTACTGATGTTCTCACAATCTCCACTGATGTTCTCACAATCTCCACAGGAGTTTTGACTCCTATGTTATCAAGAATCAGAGTGGATATTACCTAAAGTGCCACATGGGATGAGGCTAAACCAAACTGCAGCAAGTCAGAACACTGGTGCCTCTTCAGGTATGTCCTATACCTAATTTCAGACATTGGAAGCTCCAGGTCAACGGTAGATTACAATGCTGTTTTCATGGTAGCTGCCTTCCATTTTCTTCAGGAAATTTTTAATCTTTTGCAGGCTGTAGAAATTGCCTGGGAGGCAAATTGGCAGGATCTACCGATAACCTGCTATTGATGCTGCCATTTGCAGACTTGAGGAATTTCTTTTCTCTGAATAGTCTGGTTGGTATTAAGCTGGGGCAGAATCTGGTATCTATGGCTATGGAGATTTTAATTCTGAGTAATCCTGGTAACATTAAACACACTGCAACCCGACTTCTGTATAACAAGTGAGTGTTTTTGATAACACAAGTCATTCTGTAGGAAACCAGAGCTGTCAGCCTGAGGTGCTCCTTTCTGAGAAGCTGGCAAAGAGCACTTCGGATACAGACAGCCAATAATCAGGTCCCTCCTCCTCACTTTGGAGTGACATGCCATTTGGTCAGTCACAACCATAAATGGTAAGAGGACCCCCTCAAGGTAGCTGACCTTGTTTGGTCAGCTGCAGCTACATGGTGGAAATGACAGGTCCCTTATCTACCATTTGGGCAGCTACCAAATTCTCAGCCACCATTATGAAGTCCTCTGCTCATATGGCTGCATGAATTTGCCCACATCTAGCATCTCCAGATGGTAAAAATCACCCCAGACAAAGACAGGTGAGAGAATTAGGCTTGTCTGTGTCCTTGTGGGTTTCTGGGCTGGTACTTTCCAAAGCTACTTTATTAAGAACAGATGTATAGTACATTGAGTTGGAGATTGCACATTAGCTGCTGTGTCAGTGACTTAGACTCTGGTTCCTACCTGTATAATAAACTGACCTGGGCTTCACTCATAACAGAATATGGACTAGTTGCTCCATAGTGGTATGCTGCTGGGGTCTTGAATTCTAGGATGTCGACTTTTCTCCTGTGGATTTCTGGATTACTTCATAGATCCTTAGTTTCTCTGTCACTCAAGACTCTGGGAATATACCAGACAAACTGCCTGAGTGATCTTGAAATATCATTCCAAGTGGGTGCTTGACTATGCATTGGGGTAAAGATTTTCTTGTCATTATGGATAAGAACAGAAGACTAAGGTAGCCTTGAAGGACAACTCACAGTTCCTTATGGGGCTAGGTATAGCTTCAACAGCAAATGAATTGCAGGTCATTGACAAAGCCTTTTTATTCTATTGAGATTACACGTATTTTCTACTGAAAAGGTGCCTCATCTTGGCTTGGGGTCTATTAGAATATGGGCCATCCTTGGAAGAGCTGCCTATCATCGCAGTACTCATCCAGATACCAGGAAAGAAGGATCTTTTTTTCCAGAGGAAACAATGTGCAGTGTCCATGGATGAAAGCTTGATAGTTCTCTGGCTGTGTCTTCCAGTATTTGGTGAGAAGTGTAGGCATGCCACTGCTTTGAGGACTGAGCACACTTCTTTCCAGGATTTTCAGAGTGTGTCTGTATCCTTGTTTTAACCTGTCTTCCTGATTTGCACAGGGAAATGCCTTGTATTGCATCTAAAGGAAAAGCAGACAGGAAGTGGGCAGAGATTCTCTGGCTGTCTTGATCTAGTTCCTTGTTTGTCTAGAAGGAAGTTTTGTGGTTAGGTCAAACTGTTGACCTTTCTGAACTCTCTTGTCCTTTTGGCTTGATAGCAGACATTATCCCTGAATTTTAATTGCGAAGGGAACATTACCACCTGATTCTGCTTAGGTGGCCCACGTTGATCAGTGAAGTTTCACTTGGGCACCAGGAGTTGTTGAATGATTCTGGGTCACAACGTTTTTAGGAACACCTTCCTGGGTATAGGTTGTTGACATGACACTGTCAGTGACCAGATGTGGTGGGTCATTGAATCTCTCCTAAATATTTGTGATCCTGACTAGAGGCTTTCGATACAAGTGCATATGTCCCTTCTGTATTCCTCTTAGCAATATGTAGCAGATCATCTTGGCCAAAGTCAAAGCACTTCTGGGTTCAGAATCTAAGATCCAGTAGTCCTAGACACCTGTGATATTGGGGAAAAAAGGAGACACTTTGTGATAATTCTAAGAAAAAAGTGCTCAGAGCAAATAGTGGGAAAGAAACTTGCTTCTGCAGTTGTATGCTGTTCTCTCCATAGATACTTTTTTTGGAGGGGGGCTGTGATTCTTCCACATCAAGAAACTTAGAAATCCTAAGCTGTATTCCTATGCATCCTTCTGTTATATGGGAAACTGATTGTGAGATACACAGAACCCATGTTTTGAGAGGTTGAATTGTGCGTTTTTATTAGAAAGCCAGTAATGCAAATGGACCTGTGTCCTCCAAAGAACTTGCAGCCTCCAGTACATTTAATACTCTTGGGAAACTGAGATATGAGGGTACTGAGCTATGAAGGTACTAAAGAAAGAGCAGAAAACAATCTCCACAGACCAGATGAACTCTAATGGAGTGTTGAAGCAGAGGTAGAGAGGCTTAGCTAGGGTCACGGTTAGGGGGCAGGTTCCCAGGGAGGTTGAGAGTTCAGAGTCTTGCAAGTTCATGGCACAGGTCTGGCAGGTTCCGGGACCTATTGTCCAAGTCCCCCACCCCATCTGCCTCGAGGAATTCAGGTGCCAATCACCCAGGGGTGAGGGCAGGGAAGTGGAACCCACCTCCAGAATTTTTGGAAAGTCCACATCATCCACCAAGTTGGCACTGAGGATGAGCTGGCAACACTGAACCGTGTCCATACTTCTAACATTGCAAAGTGTTTGAACTACAAGGTCAAACTACCAATTTGGTAGGATTCTTCAGCCTTTTTAATGCTGACATTTTGGGGCTGGATCTTTATCATGGTAGGTGTCCTCTGTGCACACTGTAGGGCATTTATCAGCAGCTATTGACTAAACTTCCTAAGGACTAGCAGTTTATACCTCCCTGGTATGGCAAAATGAGCTTCAGAAGTTGCAGGACTTGAGTGGTGTTTCAGAGGCCTGTTTGTCTCAGTCATTATCCTTTGGGATTTTATGACTGGCACTTTGGATTCTTTTACTCATGACGATTGAGTTCGAGGCAAATAGCACATGCAAGATGGTTCCCTCCTCAGAGCTGCTGATCTTCCTTGGAGAGTTAGTTTAGTTTGGTTCATCCTCTAAGCTAGTGGTCCTTACTGGGGACTTTTTGCATACAGAGACAATGTGTACTCACTAGTCCTTCCACCAGTAACTAGCAGACTAGCTCACTCAAAGGCTAAGCACTGGCGGGTTCAGAATCTAAGCTTCAGTAGTGTTGTCTACCTGAAGCATACTGAAGCTGTGGGAGTTATAAAGGCCACACCTGAATAGCTAGTACTCGGAGCAAGACATTTTTCTTCAGCCCAAATGGTTTGATCATTTCCTTGAAGTATGAGAAGACATAGGTGGAATTCTTCATTAGGATATTACCAGAGGACCAGGGATGTCAGGACATTTGTTGTAAGGACTGTCTTCATGTGATAGAGAAAGAGGCAGGTGATTGGATAACGGGTCAATTGCATTTATTTCTATAGAAAATGCCTATAAATTGCCTATTTTAGCCATAGAATATGAATCTGTGTTGACTTGCCTTGAAAGAGCTAGTAAACCCATAGCAGCTGGTTATCAGGAACTATCTGCCTTGTGTTAGAGCAAGTGGCATGTCTTGTTCTATGATAGGCTCAGTGGCTTTGAGTTGAGACTGAACCCCGAGACTCATCTCAGATTGGATCAAGTAGATTCTATGTAGATACAGATGACTCCAGACATTGTCCTTAAAAATCTGTTTTCTTGATAGCTGTCATATGGTATTCCCCTTATGTTGAGCTGATGTGCAGGTTTTATATGTCCATCCTAGGTTCTGATTATGAATGGGTCAATGAGTACCATTGGGAATAACAGGAGAGGCCAGCCTGGCTAGATGTCTATAACATTGTCTTAGTATCTAGACCCTCATTTGATCTAGAAAAATATGGATGTTTTGGGGGTACTGCTGGTATTATTGGAGCATTATCACACCTAAAATGATCAAAGCTCAGTCTACACAAGCACCAAAGAGATCTGTGGGCTTCACTTGCTGTTAAGAAATAATCATATAGGCTCTTGTCTCATGATGACATCCCTATGTGCAGCCCCAGTGGCTCTCACACATGGCCTGACCTCTATTCTTTGGTGTCACAGGATGTCCCTGTCATCCTGAAGCTGGCTGGAAGGAGGGCTTATGTCTGCTTTGTGTCCTGTCTAGGAGTTGTCCATTGGAAAGATGGACATGCTGATTGCCATGGCTCTGTGGCGATGGGAGTTCAAGTACTGGCTCTTGGGTCTGCCCAATGCTGTGGTTTTGGACAGGAAATCTTTTCTGTGATATGTCTCTGATCTTGAGTGACTGGTAGGAGAACTTTGGGATGTGGTGCTTTGTAAAGGTCGTTGTTCCTTTTCAGTTACTTCAGTAAGGCTGAGTATCTGGAAATTTCCTCATGTACTTGGGCTGAATTACCTATGATGATTTCCATGGGAAGGTCAAGCAGGTTCTCACTAGCAATAAGGTCAGACTAGTATTCATGTGCTGGACAGAATTAACCACATTTTTCCTTTGCTTGTAATGAACAAACTGTGCATCTCTGTCTGATGTTGCACAAAGGGAGTATTGTGAACAGCTTATGGGTTTCTTGGGTTCATGAAGAGTATCGTGTTGGTGGAACTGAGTCTCTTCAGAGAAGTGTCCCCTAGAGTTGTTCATGCTCTTACAGTGAGCAAATCCTCATGATGATGAGCTGCATTACAAGTGCCTTCTGCACTCTGAGGGCCCTATAACCACTGTGAAATGCTTACATGGGGGAAGACATCCAGTTTCCATAAAGAACTTGCTATTTCTCTATAGTCAAAGATGCGGCTGTTGACAGTCTGTTTTGTTTGGATTTTAAGAAAGGTAACAGAAGTATCTTTTCAGCTTCCTGATTCCATGCAGGTGGTGAACCTGCTCTTCAGGGTCTAATGACCTCAGCTCATGTTAGCTGGCAGCAGCCTGGCTGTTGCATTTTCAGGACATTATCAAGCATGTATTCTGTAATGTGCTGCATTGTCAATCTTGTAACCATGTCAGCATCTTGAATTCTGTGTGAAGGGAAAGAATCGTTTCACTTGCAAAGTGCCATTGAAGTATTCCTTAATTTCCTGAATGCTTGAACTATGAAAGGCAGAAGTGACCTTACTGTTCAGAAGCTCTTGAACTAAGATGTCCTACTGATACTGATTGTTGGATAAAACAGGTTTGCAGAGAAAAGGCCGTTGGTTAAGACTGCAGAGCTTGCATTCCTGGGGTCTAAGACTTGTCCTAACACTAAGGAGTAGCCCAGATGGAAAGCATGATGGGAAATAGTCCCTCATCATAACTTGTAAAGACATCATTGTTTGGTCACTGCATTGTACACATTCCTAGAAGAACACAGAACACTAAGCTCACAATTATGTGCAGTGTCCAGAGGACAGCAGTCTATAGCTGAGGGAACTGTTGAATAACAGTTCAAGGAAAATGAGCAAAAGTTGCTTAATCTCTCAACCCCAGAAGCATAAGCCTCAGCAAACTGAGTGTGGCTGTGTTACCTTTGTGAACTCCCTTAATGCCTCCTATTCATGCAAAGTAGCACGGCTTCAAGGAAATAACAAAAGCTGTTGCTCTGAACGACCATGGCTTAGGAACAGATTCAAGTTAGGAATGATAGTCTTCCTTGGCAAAGGGTACTTGAGCTTTTGAAGTCATAAAAAAGTAGGTGGGCACTCCAAAGAGGGATTCTGATAATTGCCTTTACAAGGCCAGAAAATCTATAGGACTTAACAGATTTTGTCTTTACAGGGTGAAGAAATCTTTTACCTAAGTTGGATGTTCTTCAGTAGAAGATCTCTGGCTTTTTCCCCAGAGAACTCTGCTCACAATACTGGTAATCAGAGTTTGAAGGCGCTGCCTGTGGTCCTATGCAGCAAAGACCTCAGAGTATTTGGCCTTTCTGTGTGAAAACTGACAGCTATGTCAGGACCCTTCTACCTCATTAGTGCTGGGCTACCCTTTACCATTGGGACCTGTCCTAAGCATTAGTTTAATTCACGTCTTCTGGATAATGGAGGTATATTCCATTGTGACAAAATGTCTATAGACATCTAACTGGTGGAGGGGTGAGTGTTTGCAGAGAACTGGGTGAGATACTTCTGGAGCACCTCTGTGGTAAGACATGCTGCACAGCTCTGGTATGGTGCTAGATGAGGTACTAGAATGTAAGCATTTCCTCTATAAATTAGGAAGGAAAGTCTAATATTCTAGAGAGGATGTGTCAGTTTCTCCACTGAAAATAATTTAGACCCCCTTGGAAATACTTTCTCTAGTTGGGCCTGAGAGTTATTTCCTCTTCCAGTTTCCCATTCACTGCTAATTCTTGTGGAACTTGTTACTCATGTCATGTTTTCTGGACTGGGCTATGCACAAATATACCTACTAAGGGATCTGAATGGCCATGAACTTCATAGCCTTGTGTGGGCTACTTTTGCTCATATCATCTGCCTACAGGATCTAGATAAGAGGTGCTGGGCCTTATTGATGTTTTTCTCTGCCTGAGTGACATGAGAACTGCTTCTTAACTAACTTGCCCAAGCCAGCTTCACAGTTTTTCACTCCTCTCGAGTTGTGGTGCTACATCTGTATTGTGCCAGAGGAGCAAACATCAGGCAACTTGCTTCAGGGAGCTGTTTGATAGTTGTGGGGGCTTCTTAGCACATGTTTGATATACTGGGACTGGGGGGCATTCCTTGCTGGAAAGGGCTTAATTATTACAGTAGCTTCCCCAGCCCCCTTACAAGATATCTGTGGCCTGAGTCGATTTATTTGGACCTCAGAGAATGAGAATGAACCATGAAGTTCTAGTGTTACTAAGAGTTCCCTTCAGGTAGAGACAGATGTCTTTGGACCTGTGCCTCATTGTGAGAAGGTCGAGCATACATTCTTGGTTTGTTGTATGCCTGTAAGTGTTCCCTGAACATTCTGGTTGGAAGAATTCCATCCTGTCTCTCACCAGGACAGGCTACCGTGGCCGGTGATAACAGAAATATGTAACAAACTGGTTGTGTGTAGATGTGAGCTTGGATGCATTTGTCAGACTCCTTGACTGAAATGACACATCTCTCTAGGGTAGGATTTTTCCCTGCCCTGTAACTTCCAGAACATGGCCCAGGTGAGGGCTGCCCTGTGAGAAGGTTTGGGATTCCATGCTCCTTTTTCTGCTGCCGCCTTGGTTGATTGCTATGGAGCTGAAATGTCTTCCTGTGCTAGGCTTGCTATATGTGCTGTGCTATTTTGAAGGAGAATGTCTTTTGTCAGGCATGTGATGATTTTTTAAATAAGTTTTTTTATTGGGAAAATACTGTACAGAAGGTTTACAGTTACATTAGAAGGTAATGAGTACATTTCTTATATAAGTACATTTCTTAAATAAGGTTTTTTATCGGGAAAATACTGTACAGAAGGTTTACAGTTACATTAGAAGGTAATGAGTACATTTCTTATCAAGGATTTTTGCCTCCTCCTTTGTTTTTTCCCCTACCATCCTTTCCCTCCCACCTCCACAACTTGTGATGTTTTTATATTAATGCTGCTAGGTGTCTCTTGACTTTCCTATCACAGGATTAGGGCTTCACGTGCTCATCAGGTTGTGTTGCTTTGTGAAACCATTCTCATGTGCTCCACTGTACCCAAACAGAACATGACTCATTCTTGGTGCTGAAAACCCAGCTTTGTATTAAGGACATCTTTTGGAGACCTCCTTTTCCATTCAGTATGACAGATCTGGTTCCAGGTTTGATGAAAACTTGGAACTCAGTATTCTCCCTTTTAGGATGTGGCTGATTTTTGAGCACATGGCCAGTTCAGGCTCCATTGATCTCACTCCAGCCCTCTAGATGCAGGCTTTATTTGAAACAGGGACTAGTATAGCCAGATCGATTATCAGGCCAGCTACTTCTACCAACACAATTAGCCAGGGGGATCTATGGTCTCTGCTTGGGTGTTGTCACCTCAGCTGTGACCCTCCAAAGTCAGACTTCGCATGGTGTGGATGCTGCTCCAGACTTTTAGCTTGGTTGGTACTTCGGGCACACGAGATGTTGTAATGGTATTGAGAGAATAAAACACAAAATGGCAACAGCCATTTTGAAGGATGGAGGACTGCTGAGGTTAGAAACTGAGGAGCCTTTAGTTCTGGGTGTTTCTAGGACCTGATCATCTACATCAAGGAAAGGGAAGACTTGGTCAGGCTTGAGGTTGTTGCTAAAGACAGCTTCTAGTGAGTACATGGGATATTTAGTGTCTTCCATATTGATCTGTTCCCACTGCTATTCAAAGGGTTATGATTTAGTGCATGGTAGGAGACAATTGCAGCTTCTGGAGGTGGCCCATTCAGTTCAGCTTGGCATAAAATGGTTTGAACCTTATCAGAATGAGGAGGATATTGTCACCTGACTTTGTAATTTTGGACCAATGTTGGCCATTGAAGTTGGCCGATTGAGGCCATTTCATCTGTGCCGTCCAGCACATCTATAGGATTTGCAGGATGGCAGCTATAGAGAGGCATAAAAGATCTCTCCTTACATCAATGTAGCAAGACCCAGTATTGCATTTGATGTTACCTTGCATGAAAGAGAATGATTTTCCAATTACAGTGGAGCATTGTGAAGACTGCAGAAGTACCCTGGTCTACTGAAGCTTAGAATTTGAATCGCCCTTAAAGAAGCCATGGTTGGAAGTGGCACTGTGGCTCAGTGTTAGAGTGCAAGTTTTGAGCAAAAAGAGCTCAGGGGCAGTATAAGCCCTATGACTAACAAAAAAATGCCTTGGTCAGTACCTGTCTGCCTCCAGTTGGGGAAGAGAGACAATAAACACAAATCTCAGCACAGAAAGGGCACCTGATTGGGTCTGGGTCTAGCCTGTGGTGGATGAGTGACTTGGTCCCCTTTGATTTCTAGATGGCATAGAGGTCTCTATAGGCTGAAGAGAGTAGCAGGGAGCACAGTTTTCATGATCAACTCTGATTTGTTTGTCAATTGTTGAAGGCAGCAGTGGCTAGCACAGAAGAGTCTTCAAACTTGGTGTAGAGATAGGCAGGAGGCCTTATCTTGCTGCTCTGACCAAAATCGGTTTTGGCATTTGGTTGTAGAATTCTCTATATTCCTCTCCTGATTTTTAAGTAATATTTCAAAAATTGAAAGGTTTTCTTGGTCTCTGGACAGATTGAAAAGTTGGAATTGTTTAGATTTTCTCTTAAAGAACCAGTTTGTCTATCCCACTACTGAGCTGCTCGGCCTGCCCAGTCTTGTCTTTTAGGCTCCATGCTTTATCTGTGGAGATGTTACAAATGACAGGATTTTTAGCAACATGGTCCTCTTCTTCCTGATGCCATTATGTAGATGCTGTACTAAAACAATATCCCTCTGGAATCAAGACAGTCTGTGCGGTGGAGTTGATAAACCTAAGCCTAAACCTCACCCTAACCCTCCCCCTAACCCTAACTTTAACACTAAACCTCACCCTAGCCCTCACCCTAACCCTAATCCTAACCCTAAACCTCATCCTAAAACTCACCCTAACCCTAACCCTAACACTCACCCTCACCCTAACCGTAACCCTAAATCTCACCCTAACCCTAAACCTAATCCTCACCCTCACCCTAACTCTGAACTTAACTCTAACCCTAACACTAACAATAATCCAAACCCTAAACCTCACCCTAACGCTAACCATAAGCCTCACCCTCACTCTAGCCCTCACTCTAACCCTATTCCTAACCCTAAACCTCATCATAGCCCTCACCCTAACCCTAAAACCCTAACCCTGACACTACACCTAAACCTCACACTCAACCTCATGCTTGGCCTTAAGCCTAAGCCTAAGCCTAAGACTAACCCTAACCCTTACACTCACCATCACCCTAAACCTACCATTAACCCTAACCCTAACCCTTAAACTAGCCCTCAATCTAATGCTAAATCTAACCCTAAAACTTGCCCTCAGCTAACCCTAAAGCTCACCCTCACCCTCACCCTCCGCCTAATACTAAGCCTAAGCCTAACCCCAACCCTAACCCTAACCGTAACCCTCAGCCTAACCCTCACCCTAACTCTCACCCTCACCCTAACCCACACCCTAAACCTAAGCCTAAGCCTAACCCTCACCCTAACCGTTACTCTAACCCTAACCCCAACCCTCACCCTAACCCTAACTCTCATCCTCACCCTCACCCTAACTCTAATGCTAACCCAAACCCTAATCCTAACCCTCACACTCACCCTCACCTTAACCCTAGTCCTAAACCTAACCTTAATCCTAACCCTCAACCTCACCCTAAATCACAACCTAATCATAAACCTAACATTAACCCTAACCCTAACCCAAACTCTAACCCTAACCCTAAACCTAAACCTCAACCCTGATCCTCACCGTAACCATAACCCCAATCCTAACACTAACAATAACCCTAACCCTAACCCTCATCCTAACCATATTCTTCACTCTAAATCTAACCATCACCCTAATACATACTGTCACCCTAACCCTAACCCTAACCCTCACACTCACCCTAACCCTTACCCTAATCTTAATCGTAACCCTAAGCCTAACCCTCACCCTCACACTGAATCTCACCCTAACCCTAAACCTCACCATCACCCTCAGCTTAATGCTAAGCCTAATCCTAAACCTAAGCCTAACCGAAGCACTCAACCTAACACTACCCCTAATCGTAATCCTAACCCTAACCCTAACCCTCACCCTCATCCTAACCCTCAACCTAACCCTACCCCTAACACTAACCCTAACCCTAAACCTCACCCTAACCCGAACCCTAGCCCTCACACTCACCCTAACCCTAACCCTAACACTAACCCTAACACTCACCCTCAACTTAATCCTAATCCTAATCCTAACCCTAATCCTCACCTTCACCCTAACCCTCACCCTAACCCTACCCCTAACACTAACACTAACCCTAACCCTAAACCTAACTCTCCCCCTAACCCTAAGCGTAACCCTACCCCTAACCATAACCCTCACACTCACCTTCAATCTAAATCTGATCCTAACACTAACCCTCACCTTCACCCTAACCCTCACCCTAACACTACCGCTAACACTAACCCTAACCCTAACCCTAAACCTAACTCTCCCCCTAACCCTAAGCGTAACCCTACCCCTAACCATAAAGCTAACACTCACCTTCAATCTAAACCTGATCCTAACCCTAACCATCACCTTTACCCTTACTGTCACCCTCACCCTAACCCTACCCCTAACATTATCATTAACCCTAACCCTAACTCTCACCCTATCCCTAAACCTAACCCTCACCCTAACCCTAAACATAACCCTCACACTCACTCTCAGTCTAAGCCTAAGCTTAACCCTAAGCTTAAGCTTAACCATAACCCTCACACTGACCCTCACCCTCACCCTAACCCTATCACTAACGCTAACTCTAACCCTAAACTTCACCCTCACCCTAATCCTAACTCTAATCGTAACCCTAAACATAAACCACACCCTAACCCTAAACCTCACCCTCAACATGAATGTAACCCTAACTCTAACCTAACAATAACCCTAACCCTAACCCTTACCCTCATTCTAACCATAACCCTCACCCTATACCTAACCCTGAAACTAACACTTACCCTCACCCTAACACTAACCCTAACCCTAACACTAACACTCACACTAACCCTAACCATCACCCTAACATTAAACCTCACCCTAAGCCTAACCCTAACCTTCACCCTCAACCTAGCCCTCACTCTAACCCTAACCCTCATCTTCATTCTAAACCTCACACTAACCCTAAACCTAAGCATCAATTTTAACCTCACCCTCACCCTAACCCTAACCCTAACCCTAACCCTAGACCTTACCTTAATCCTCACTCTCAGCCTAACCCTCAGCTTTACTCTTACCGTCACCCTCACCCTAACCCTCACCCTAACCCTAACCCTCATCCTAACCTTCACCCTGACCATAATCCTAAGCATCACCCTAACCCTAACCCTCACCCTCAACCTAACCATCAGCCTAACCCTACAGCCTAAGCCAAACCCTCACACTAACCCTCACCCTTACCCTAGCCCTCACCCTAAGCCTAATCCTAACCTTAACCTTAATCATAACACTAAACCTAACATTAACCCTAACCATCACCCAAAAACTAATCCTCATCCCCACTCTCACCCACAGCCTAAAACTAAGCATAAGCCTAAACCTAACCCTAACCCTCACCCTCACCCTCACCATAACCCTAATCCTAAACCTAACCCTAACCCTAACCCTAAAGCTCAAACTAACCCTCACCCTAACCCTAACCCTAACACTAAACCTAACCATAACCCTCACCTAACTGTCTCCCTAACACTAACTCTAACCCTACACCTCACCATCACCCTAACACTAAAAGTCACCCTCACCCTCACCCTCACAATAACTCTAACCCTAACCCTAACAATAACCCTAACCCTAACACTAAACCTAACCCTAACCCTCACCCTAACACTCCCCCTAACCCTTACACTAAGCCTAAACCTCATGCTCACACTAACCCTAAACCTCACACTCACCCTCACCCTCATGATAACTCTAACCCTAACCCTAACAATAACACTAACCCTAACACTAACCCTAATCCACACCATCACCATAACCCTAAACCTAACCCTAACCTCACCCTAACCCTAACCCTAACCCTAACCCTCACCCTCAGCCTCACCCTCACCGAAAACTTAACCATAACATTAACAATAACCCTAACCATAACGCGAATCCTAACCCTCACCCTCACCCTAACCCTAACCCTAACCCTAACCCTCACCCTAACCCAAAACCTCAACCTCACCATAACCCTAACCCTAACACTCACCCTAACCCTAAACCTAACCCTAATCCTAAACCTTGCCATAATGCTAACCCTAGCCCTCACACTCACCCTTGCCCTCATCCTAACCCTAATACTAACCCTAAACCTCATTCTATCCCTCACCCTAATCCTAAACTTAAACCTCACCCTAACCCTAACCCTCACCCTCACCCTCAGCCTAACCCTAAGCCTAAGCCTAACCCTAACCCTAACCCTGACACTCAAACTCACTCTAACCCTAACCCTAAAACTAACACTAACCCTAACCCTCACCCTAACCCTCCCCCAAACCTAACTATAAACCTAAACCTCACCCTCACCCTAACGCTAACTCTAGCCCTTAACCTCACACTAAAACTAACCCTAATCCTAACAGTAACCCTCACACTAACCCTAACCACCACCTTAACCCTAAACCTCAACCTAACACTATCCCTAACCCTCACCCTCACCTTAGCCCTCACCCTCATACTCAAAATAAACCTCACTCTAACCCTAAAACTAATCCTCAATCTAACCCTCACTCTCACCCACACCCTCACCCTCACAGTAACTCTAACCCGAAGCCAAACCCTAAACCTTACTCTATCCCTAACCCTAAGCCTAACCCTAATCCTCACGCTCACCCTAACCCTAACAATAACCCTAAACCTAACCCTCAACCTAACCCTCTCCTAAACCTATATCTAACCCTAAACCTCACCCTCACCCTCACCCTAACCCTAACCCTAAACCCCACCCTAACCCTAACCCTAACCCTCACCCATACCCTCAGGCTCACCATAACTCTAACCCTAACCCTAACAATAACCCTAACCCTAACCGTAACCATCACTCTAACCCTAATACTCAACCCCAACTTCACCCTCAGCCTAACCCTAAGCCTCAGCCTAACCCTCAACCTAACCCTCAACTCACCCTCACCCTAACCCTAACCCTAACCCTAACCATAAACCTAATCCTCACCCCCACCCTCACCCTCAGCCTAACCCTAACTTAACCCTAACCCTAACCCTAAACCTAACCTTCTCCGGAACCCTAACCCTAACCCTAAAAAAACCCTAACCCTCACCCTAACCCTAAACGTAACCCTAACCCAAACACAAACCCTATCCCTAAACCAAACCCTAAACCTAAACCTAATACTCAGCCTCACCCTCACCCTAACCCAAAACATAACCCTAACCCTCACCCTAACCATAAGCCTAACCCAACCCTAACCCTCACCGTAACCCTAACCCTAACCCTATCACAAACCCTAAACCTAACCCTAACCCTCACCGTAACCCTAACCCTAACCCTAAACCTAACACAAACCCTAACCCTAACCCTAACCCTAACCCTAAACCTCAGCCTAACCCGAACCCTAACCCTCCCCCTCATGCTCGGCCTAAGCCTAAGCCTAACCCTAACCCTCACCCTATCCCGAACCCTAACACTAACCCTAACTCTAACCCTAAACCTCACCCTTACCCTAACCCTAACTCTAACACGAACCCGAAACCTAAACCTCATCCTAACCCTAAACCTAACCCACACCCTCACCCTCACCGTAACCATATAACCCTAACCATAACAATAACCCTAACCCTAACCCTAACCCTCACCGTAACCCTAACCCTCACCGTAATATTTACCCTCACGCTTACACTAACCATAACGCTAACACTACCGCTCTCACTAACCCTAAAAATCAACCTAATCCTCATCCTAACCCTCACCCTAACTCTAACTCAAAAACTCACCCTAACCCTAAGCCTAACCCTTACCCTCAACTTAACCCTAACCCTCACGCTCAACTTAAGCCTAACGCTAACCCTCACCCTAACCCTAAACTTAACCTGAACCCTAACTCTCACCCTAACACTAACCCTAACACTAATCCTAAGCCTCACCCTCACCCTCACACTCACCCGCACCCTCACCCTCACAGTAACGCTAACGCTAACCCAAACCCGAACCCTAAACATCACCCTAACCCTAAAACTCACCCTCACCCTAGCTCTCACCCTAACTCTAATCCTAACCCTAACCCTCATCCTAACCCTCCCTATAACCCTAACCCAAAACCTCACCCTATCCCTAACCCTCATCCCCACCCTCACCCTCAGCCTAATCCTAAGCCTAAACCTAAGTCTAACCCTAAACCTAACCCTAACCCGCACACTCACCCGCACCCTCACCCTCACAGTAACTCTAACCCTAACCCTAACCCTAACCCTAACCGTAACCCTAACCCTCACCCTAACCATAACCCTCACCCTAACCCTCAGCCTCACCCTAACCCTAACAATAACCCTAAAACTAACCGTCACCCTAACCCTCCCCCTAACACTATATCTAACCCTAAACCTCACCCTCATCTTCACCCTAACCCTAACCCTAAACCCCACCCTAACCCTAAACCTAACCCTCACCCACACCCTCACCCTCACCATAATTCTAACCCTAACCCTAACAATAACCCTAACCCTAACCTAACCCTAACCCTAACCCTAACCCGCACCCTCAACCTCACCATAACTCTAACCCTAACCCTAACCCTAACCCTAACCATAACCCTAACCCTCACCCTAACCATAACCCTCACCCTAACCCTAACCCTCACCCTAATATTTACCCTCACTCTAACACTAACCCTAACGCTAAAACTACCGCTCACACTTACCCTAACAATCAGTCTAAGCCTAAACCTCACCCTAACACTAACCCTAACCCTCAAAATCACCCTAGCACTCACCCTAACCCTATCATCCTCACCCTAAACCTCACACTAACCCTAACACTAATCCTCAATCTAATCCTCATCCTCACCCTAACACTAAACCTAACGCTCACCTTCATCTTTATCGTAACGCTCAACCTCAGCCTAACCCTCATCTTTACCCTTACCGTCACCCCCACCCTAACCCTCACCGTAACCCTAACCCTCACCCTAACCCTCACCTAACCCTAATTCTACCCCTAAACCTCACCCTCACCCTAACCCTAACCCTCAACCTCAACCTCACTGTAACCGTAAAACTAACCCTAAACCTAACAATAACCATAACTCTAAACCTAACCCTCACCTCAGCCTAACCATAACTCTTACCCTAACCCTAACCCTCACCCTAACACTTACTCTCCCTCAAACACTAACCCTAACCCTAACACTAACCCTCACACTAACCCTAACCCTCACCCTAATCCTAAACCTAACCCTAATAATAACCCTAACTCTAACCCTAAACCTCACCCTAGCCCTCACCTTAAACCTAAGACCTACCCCCACCCTCACCCTAACCCTAACCCTCATCCTCACCCTAAACCTCACACTAACCCTAACCCTAACCCTAATCCTCAATCTAGCCCTCAGTCTAACCCTAACACTTACCCTAAACCTAACCCTAACCCTCACCTTTATCTTAACCCTCACCCTCAGCCTAAATCTCAACTTTACCCTTACCATCATCCTCACCCTAACCATAAACCTCATCCTAACCCCCACCCTAACCATAAACCTAACAATCACCCTAACCCTAACCCTCACCCTCAACCTCATGCTGAGCCTAACCCTAAGCCTAAGCCTAACCCTTACCCTAACCCTCAGGAGAGCCCTCTCGCTTACCCTAATCCTAAACCTAACCCTCATCCTAACCTTCACACTATCCCTAAACCTCACCCTAACCCTGTCCATCACCCTAACCCTAACCCTAATCCTAATCCTAACCCTAACCCTAACCCTCGCACTCACCATAACCCTAACCCTAACCCTAATCCTACCCCTAACCCTAACCCTAAACCTCAACCTCACCCTAGCCCTCACCCTAACCCTAAACCTAATCCTAACCCTCATCCTAATCCTCACCCTAACACTAACCCTAAATATCACCCTCACCATCAGCCTAACCCTAAACTTAACCCTAACCCTCAACCTAAACCTAACCCTCACCCTCAACATAACCCTTACCCTAACCTTCAACCTAACACTAAACTTAACCTGAACCCTAACTCTCACCCTCACCCAAACCCTAACCCTCACCCTAAACCTAACCCTAAAACTCACCCTTAGCCTAGCTCTCACCCTAACCTTAATCCGAAACCTAACACTCATCCTACCCCTCCCCCTAAACCTTTCCCTAACCCTAACCCTAACCCTAACCCTCACGTAAAACCTCACCCACAGCCTAACTCTAAGCCTAACCCTAAACCTAACCCTAACACACACACTCACCCTCACCCTAACCCTAATCCTAAACCTAACCCTAACCCTAACCGTACTACTCTCACCCTAACCCTAACCCTAACACTAACCCTAAACATAACCCTAACCTAACCCTCAACCTAACCCTAACTCTAACCCTAAACGTCACCCTCACCCAAAACCTAACTCTAACCCTAACGCAAACGCTAAACCTCACCATAACCCTAACCCTATACCTAACCCTCACCCTCACCCTCACCGTAACCTTAACCCTAAACCTAACCCTAACAATAATCCTAAACCTAATCCTAACCTCAACCTAACCATAAACCTCACCCTAACCCAAAACCTGACCCTAACACTTACCCTCACCCTAACACTAACCTAACCCCAACACGAACCTTCAAACTAACCCTAACCCTAAACTCACCCTAAACCTAACCCTAACCCTAACCCTCACCCTAACCCTAACCCTAACCCTAAAACTCACCCTAACACTAACCTTCACCCTCACCCTCAACCTCACCGTAATTCTAGCTCTAACCCTAACAATAACCCTAACCCTAACCCCAACCCTAACCCTCACCCTCAGCCTCACCCTCACAGCAAACTTTACCCTAATCATAACACTATCAATAACCCTAACCCTAAGCCTAACCCTAACACTAATTCTAATCCTCACCCACACAGTCACCCTCATCTTAACCCTAAACCTAAACCTAACCCTCACCATAACCCTAAACCTAACCCTAACCCTAACACTAACCCTAACCCTAATCATAACCCTAAATCTAAACCTAAACCTAAACCTAATCCTCAGCCTCATCTGCAACATATCCCAAACCCTAATGCTAACACTCACCCTAACTCTAAGCCTAACCCTAACCCTAACCCTAAGCCTCACACTCACCCTCACCCTCACCCTAATCCTAAACCTAACCCTAACCCTAACCCTAACCCTAACCCTAACCCTAACCCTAAAACTCACACTAACACTAACCCTAACCCTCACCCTCAAACTCACTCTCAGCTTAACCCTTAGCCTAAGCCAAACCCTTACCCCAACCCTCAACCTCATCCTAGCCTTCAGCCTAACACAAATCCTAACCCTAACCATCAACCTAACCCTAACCCTCACCCTCACAGTAACCCTTACCTAACCCTAACCCTCACCCTCACCCTAACCCTAATCTTAACCCTAAACCTCAACCTAACCCTAATCCTCATCCTATCCCTCCCTGTAACCCTTAACCTAACCCTCACACTAACCCTAACCCTCACCCTCAACCTCACCATCAGCCTAACCCTAAGTCTAAGGCTAAACCTAACCCTAACAAACACATTCACCCTCACCCTATCCCTAATGCTAACCCTAAACCTCACCCTCACCCTCACCGTCAGTGTAACCCTAAGACAAACCCGAACCCTAACCCTAACACTGACATTCACTCTAACCCGTAACCTAATCCTAATTCTAACCCTAACCCTAACCCTCACCCACAGCCTCAACTTAACCCTAACTCTAACCGTAAACCTCACCCTCACCCTAACCCTAAACTTAACCCTAACTCTAAACCGCACCCTAACCCTAAGCCTAAACCTCACCCTCACCATAGCCCTCACCGTAACCCTAATCCCAACACTAACCCTCATCCTAACCCTCCCCATAATCCTAACCCCAACCCACACCCTAACCCTAATTCTCACCCTCACTTTAACACTCAGCCTAACCCTAACCCTAACCCTCATACTCACCCTAACCCTAACCCTAATCCTAATCCTAAACCTAAACCTGACCCTCAGCCTAACCCTCACCCTCACCCAAGCCTAAACCTAACACTAACCCTAACCCAAAACCTCACCCTCAGCCTCACCCTAACCCTAACTCTAACCCTAAACCTCACACTCACCCTAACCCTAACCCTAACGCTAACCCTAAACTTCACCCTAATGCTAACCCTAAACCTCACCCTCACCCTAGACTTTACCCTAAACCTAATCCTAACGCTAACCCTCATCCTAACCCTACACCTAACCTTAACCCTCACCCTCAACCTCACCCTCAGCCTAACCCAAAGCCTAACACTAAACCTAACCCTAACACACAAACTCACCCTCACCCTAGCACTGTCCCTAACCCTAATCCTAAACCTAACCCTCATCCTAACCCTCACCCTAAACCTAACCATCAAGCTCACCCTAATCCTCACCCCCACCCACACCCTCAGCCTAACCCTAATCCTAACCTTAAACCTAACCCTAACCCTCACACTCACCCTCACCCTAATCTTAATCCTAAACCTAACCCTAAACCCCAAGCTAACCCTCACCCTAACCTTAACCCTAACACTAACCCTAACCCTCGACCTAACCCTCCCCCTAAACCTAAATGTAACCCTAAACCTCACCTTAACCCTAACCCTCATGCTCACCATAACTCTAACCCTCATCCTAACCCTAATGCTAAAAGTAAACCTCACCCAAACACTAACGCTAACCCTCATCCTCACCCTAGCCCTCATACTAAACCTAATCTTAACCCTAAACCTAACCCTCATCCTAACCCTCACCCTAACCCTGACCCTAACAATAACCCTACCCCTAACCCTAACCAACACCCTAACCCTAATCCTCACCCCAACCGTGACCCTCAGCCTAAACCTAAGCCTCAGCCTAACCCTCAACCTAACCCTCACACTCACCCTTACACTAACCCTATTCCTAAATGTAAATCTATCCCTAAACCTCAACCTAACCTTCTCCCTCACCCTCACCCTAACCCTAACCCTAACCATAACCCTGTCGCGCAGCCTCACCCTCACTGCAAACTTAACCCTAACCAAAACACTAACAATAACCTTAATCCTAAACATAACCATAACCCTAATCCTCACCCTCAGCCTAATCCTAACTTAACCCTAACCCTAACCCTAACCCTCACCATAACCCTAACCCTCACACTCACCCTTACCCTAACTCAAATCCTAAACCTAACCCTGTCCTAACACTAACCCTCACCCGCACCCTCACCCTAACCCTCACCCTAAACCTAATCCTAACCCTAAACCTCACCCTAACACTCACGCTAACCCTAACCCTAAACCTCACCCTAACCTGAACCCTAAACCTCCCCCTCATGCTCGGCCTAAGCCTTAGCTTAAGCCTAATCCTAACCCTAACCCTCTCCCTATCCCTAACTCTAACACTAACCCTAACTCTAACCCTAAAACTCACCCTCACCCTCACCCTAACTCTAACACTAACCGGGAAGCTAAACCTCATCCTAAACCTAACACTAAACCACACCCTCACCCTCACCGTAACCGTATAACCCTAACACTAACAATAACCCTAACCCTAACCCTAACACTCACCCTAACCATAACCCTCACCCTAACCCTAACCCTAACCCTAATATTTAGCCTCACCCTAACACTAACCCTAATGCTAACACTACCGCTCACACTAACCCTAAAAATCACCCTTACCCTAAACCTCACCCTAACACTAACCCTAAACCTCAACCCTGCCCTATCACTCACCCTAACCCTAAGCCTCATCCTAACCCTAAACCTCTCACTAACTCTAACACTAATCCTCAATCTAACCCTCACCCTCACCCTAACCCTAAACCTAACCCTCACCCTAACCCTAACCCTCATCTTTACTGTAACGCTCACCCTCAGCCTAACTCTCATCTTTACCCTTACCGTCACCCCCACCCTAACCCTAACGCTCACCCTAACCCTAATTCTACACCTAAACCTCACGCTCACCCTAACCCTAACTCTAACACTAACACTAACACTAAACCAACCTCACTCTAACACGAACCCTAACCCTCACCCTCACCCTCAATGTAACCGTAACCCTAACAATAAACCTAACAATAATCATGACCCTAACCCTAACCCTCACCCTAACCATAACCCTCACCCTAACCCTAAACATCAACCTAACACTTACCCTCACACTAACACTAACACTAACCCTAACACTAACCCTCACACTAACCCTAAACCTCACCCTAATTCTAAACCTAATCCTAATCCTAAACCTAACTCTAACCCTAACCCTCAAACTAGCCCTCACCCTAACCCTAAGTCCTAACCTCACCCTCACCCTAACCCTAACCCTCATCCTCACCCTAAACCTCACATTAACCCTAACCCTAACCCTAATCCTCAATCTAATCCTCACCCTAACCCTAACCCTAACCCTAACCCTCAACCTAACCCTATCCCTAACCCTAACTCTAACCCTAAACCTCACCCTCACCCTTACCCTAACCCTAACCCTAAAACTCACCCTAACACTAAACTTCATCCTCACCCTCAACCTCACCGTAATACTAGCCCTAACACTAAAAATAACACTAACCCTAACCCTAACTCTAACCCTCACCCTAAGCCTCACCCTCACCACAAAATTAACGCTAACCATAACACTAAAAATAACCCTACCCTAAGAATAACCCTAAACCTAAATCTAATCCTAACCCCCACCTTCACCCTGATCCTAAACCTCACACTAACACTAAAAGTAATCCTCAATCTAAACCACACCCTCACCCTAAACCTAACCTTAACCCTCACCCTAACGCTAACACTCACCCTTACCGTAATCCTCACTCTCAGCCTAACCCTCAACTTTTCCCTTACTCTCACCCTCACCCTAACCCTCACACTAACCCTAACCCTCATCCTAAACCTAACACTAACCCTCACCCCCTACTAAACCTCACCGTAACCCTAACCCTAACACTAAACCTAACCCTAAACCTAACCCAAAACCTCACCCTAACACTAACACTAACCCTAAACCTCATGCTGACCCTAACCCTAACCCTAATACTAATCCTCACCCTAAACCTAAACCTTACCCTAACACTTACCCTCAACCTAACAGTAACACTAATACTAACACTAACCCTCACACTAACGCTAAACATCACCCTAAACCTAACGTCACCCTAACCCTAACCCTAACCCTAAACCTAAACCTCATCCTAACCCTCACCCTAACCGTAACCCTAAACATCACCCTAACCCTAACCCTCACCCTCACTTTTAGCCTCACCCTAACCCTAAGCCTAAGCCTAAACCTAACCCTAAACCTCACACTCACCGTAGCCCTCACCCTAACCCTAATCCTAACTCTAACTCTCATCCTAACCCTCAACCTAACCAGAACCAGAACCATGATTCTAAACCTAATCCTCATCCCCACCCTCACCTTCAGCGTAGCCCTAACCCTAAGTCTAACCCTAACCCTAACCCTCACATTCACCCTCAGCCTAACCCTAATCCTAACCATAACACTAACCTTAAACCTAAGCCTCAACCTAACCCTCACCCTAACCCTAACCTTAACCCTAACCCTCACCGTCACTTTAGTCCTCACCCTAACCATCACCTCAAAACTAACCCACACCTTCACCATAACCCAAACGCTAACCCTGACCCTAAACCTACCCCTAACCCTAACCCTAAACCTGACCCTAATCCTAACAGTAACCCTCACCCTCACCTTAGCCCTCACCCTAACCCTAATAGTAACCCTAAACCTCATCTGAAACCTCACCCTCACCCTAACACTAACCCTCACGCTAACCCTAAACCTAATTCTAACCCTCACCCTAAACCTACCCGGACCCGCACCCTAACCATAACCCTTACCTCAACCTCACCCTCAGCCTAACACTAAGCCTAACCCAAACCCTAACCCTAACCCTCACACTCACCCTCACCCTAACCCTAATCCTACCACTAACCCTAACCCTAACCCTAAACCTCAACCTAACCCTCAACCTAACCCTAACCCTAACACTAACCCTAACCCTAACCCACAACCTAACCCTCTCCCTAAACATAATTCTAACCCTAAACCTCACACTCACCCTAATCCAAATCCTAACCTTGACCCTAAATCTCACCCTAACCCTAACCCTCACCCTTACCCTCACCCTCACCCTCACCATAACCCTAACCCTCACCCTAACCCTAGCACTAAACCTCACCCTACCACTAATTCTAACCCTCACCCTCACCCTAGCCCTCACTCTAACCCTAATCCTAACCCTAATCCTCATCCTAACACTCACCCTCACCCTAACCCTAATCCTAACCCTAACCCTCACCCTCACCCTTACCCTCACCCTCACCCTCACCATAACCCTAAACCTCACCCAAACCCTAAACTTAAACCTCACCCTAACACTAACCCTAACCCTCACCCTCACCCTAGCCCTCACCCTAACCCTATTCCTAACCCTTACCCTAACCATAACCCTCACCCTCACGGTAACACTAACCCTAAACCTAACAATAACACTAATCCTAACCCTAAACCTAACCCTAACCCTAATGCTATTCGTAATCCTCACCCTCAGCCTCACCCTCACTGCAAATGTAACCATGCCCATATCACTAACAATAATCCTAACCCTAAACCTAATCCTAACAATCACCCTCACCCTAACCCTAATCCTAAACCTAACCGTCACTCTAACCCTAACCCTAACCCTCATCGTAACCCTAACCCTCATCCTAACCCTCACCCTAACCCTAAACCTCACCCTAACACTAACCCAAATCCTCACCCTCAACCTAGCCCTCACCCTAACCACCACCCTAAACCTAATCCTCATCCTAAATCTCACCCTAACCCTAATCCTAACCCTCACCCTAACCCTAATAGTAACCCAAACCTTCAACCTAACCCTACCCCTCAACTTCACTGTAACCCTAACCCTTAACCTCACCCTAACGCTAAACTTAACCCGAACCATAATTCTCACCCAAACGCTAACCCTAAGCGGAACACTTACCCTAACCCTCACCCTCATCCTCAGCTTAATGCTAAGCCTAACCCTAACCCTAAGCCTAACACAAGCACTCACCCTAACACTAACCCTAATCCTAATCCTAACCCTAAACCTAACCCTTACCCTCATCCTAACCCTCACCCTAACCCTAACACTAACACTAACCCTCACACTAACCCTCCCCCTAACCCTAACTCTAACCCTAAACCTCATACTCACCCTAACCCAAATCCTAACCCTGACCCTAAACCTCACCCTAACCCTAACCCTAACCCTCACCCTTACCCTCACCCTCACCCTCACCGTAACTCTAACCATAAACCTAACAATAACACTAATCCTAACCCTAAACCAAACCCTAACAATAATCCTATCCCTAACCCTCACCCTCAGCCTCACCCTCGCTGCAAAGGTAGCCAGAACAATAACACTTACAAAAATCCGAACCCTAACCCTAATCCTAACCCTCACCCTCACCCTAACCCTCATCCGAACCCTAACCCTCACCCTAACCCTAAGCCTCACCCTTACCATAACCATAACCCTCACCCTAACCCTAACACTAACTCTCACCCTAACACTAACTCTAACCCTAAATCTCACCCTCATCCTCACCCTAACCCTCACCCTCACCCTGACCCTCAGCTAAACCCAAAGCCATAGCCTAACCCTAACCTTAACCCTCACCCTCACACTAGCCCTCACCATAACCCTAACTGTAACAGTAACCCTAACCCTAACACTCACACTAACCCTAACCCTAACCCTACCTCTAACCCTAAACCTCACCCTGACCCTAACCCTAACCCTAACCATAACTCTAAATCTCATCCTAACCCTAACCCTAACCCTCAACATCACCCTCAACCTCACCCTTAGCTTAACCTTAACCCTAACCCTAACCCTAAAAATAACCCTAACCCTAAACCTAACCCTAAACCTCACCCTCACCCTAACTCTAACCCTAACCCAAACCCTCACCCTAACCCTAACTCAGACACTAAAATTAACGCTAAACTTCACCCTAACCCTAACCCTAACCCTAACCCTCATGCTAGCACATACCCTAACCCTAATCCTAACATTAACCCTAACTCTAACCCTCACACCCACCCTCTCCTTAACCTTAATCCTAATCCTAACCCTAACCCTTACCCTAACCCTAACTCTAACCCTAACCCGAACCCTAACCCTAACCCTAATCCTCAACCCCACCCTCACCCTCAGCCTAACCCTAAGCCTGTCCCTAACACTAACCCTAACGCTAACCCTAAACCTCACCCTTACCCTAACCCTATCTCTAAACCTAACCCTAAACCTCACCCTGACCCTAATCCTAACCCTCATCCCCACCCTCAGCCTCAATGTAACTCCAACCCTAACCCTAACAATAACACTAACCCTAACCCTAACGATCACACTAACCCTAACCCTCACCCCCACCCTCAACCTCAGCCTAACCCTCAGCCTAAGGCTAACCCTAACACTAAACCTCACCCTCATTCTCACCCTAACCCTAATCCTAACCCTAACCCTATCCCTAAACCTCAACCTAACCCTCACCCTTACCCTAATGCTAACACTAAACCTAACCCTCACCCTCACCCTTACCATCCCCCTAACCCGAAGTGTAACCCTAAACCTCAACAGCACCCTAACACTAACCCTAACCCTAACCCTAAACCTCACCGTAAAACTCACCCTAATCCTCATCCTCACCCTCACTCTCACCATGCCCGTAACTATAACCCTAACCCTAACAATAATAGTAACCCTAACCCTAACCCTAACAATAACCATAAACTTCACCCTGTGCCTCACCCTCACCGCAAATGTAACACTAACCATAACACTAACAATAACCCTAAACATAACCCTAAGCCTAAGCCTAAGCCTAAGCCTAAGCCTAAGCCTAACCCTCACCCTAACCCTAACCCTAACCCTAACCCTAACACTAAACCTAAACCTAACCCTAACCCCCACACTTACCCTCACCCTAACCGGAACACTAACACTAACCCTAACTCTAACCCTAAAACTCACCCTCACCCTAACCCTAACTCTAACCCTAACCTGAAACCTAAAACTCATCCTAACCCTCACCCTCACCCTCACCCTCAACATAACCCTAACCCTAACCCTAACAATAACCCTAACCCTAACACTAACCCTCATCCTAACCATAGCCTTCACCCTAACCCTAACCCTCACTCTAATACTTACCCTCACCGTAACACTAACCCTAACCATTACACTAACCCTTACACTAACCCTAACCATCACCCTAACCCTAAACCTCACCCTAACCCTAACTCTCACCCTCAACCTATCCCTCAACCTAACCCTAACCCTCATCCTCACCCTTAACCTCACACTAACCATAACACTAATCCTGAATCTAACCCTCAACCTCACCCTAAACCTAACCCTCACCTTACCATAACCCTCACCCTCAGCCTAACCCTCACCTTTACCCTCAGCCTCAGCCTAACCCTAAGCCTAAGCCTAACCCTAACCATAACCCTCACCCTAGCCCTAACTCTAACCCTAATCCTAACCCTAACACTCATCATAACCCTTAAACTACCATAACCCTAACCATCATTCTAAACCTAATCCTCATCCTCACCCATACCCTCAGCCTAACCGTAAGCCTAAGCCAAACCCTAACCCTAACCCTCAGACTCACCCTACCGTCAACCTAATCATAAACCTAATCCTAACCCTAACATTAAACCTCAACCTACCCCTCACCCTAACCCTAACACTAACCCTAACCCTAAAACTCAACCTAACCCTCCCCCTAACCCTAACTCTAACCCTAAACCTCACTCTCACCCTAACCATAATCCTAAAACTAAACCTCACCCTAACCCTGATCCTAACACTCACCCTCACCCTCACCCTTACTGTAACTCTAACCCTAACCTTAACTATAACACTAACCCTAAACCTAACCCAAACCCTAAACCTCACCGTAACTCTAACCCTAACACAAACCCTCACCCTAATCCTAATCCTAACCGTCAGCCTCACCTTAACCCTAACCCTAACCCTAACCCTAACCCTCATTCTCAACATAACCCTAACCCTAACCCTAAACATCACCCTAACGCTAACCCTAACACTCACGCTAACTCTAGCCCTCCCCCTAACCCTAATTCTATACATCATCCTAACACTCACCCTAACGCTAAAACCCTAACACAAGCACTCACCCTCAGCCTCACGCTCCGCCTAAGCCTCCGCCTCAGCCTAAGACTAACCCTGACCCTCACACTCATCCTCACCCTAACCCTAACCATAACACTAACCCTAACCCTAACCTTCACACTAACACTCCCCCTAACCCTAACTCTAACCCTAAACCTCACACTCACCCTAATCCTAATCCTAAACCTGACCCTAAATCTCACACTAACCCTAACACTAACCCTCACCCTTACCCTCACCCTCACCCTCACCGTAACTCTAACCCTAACCATAACAATAACACTAATCCTAACTCGAAACCTAAACCTAACCCTAATCCTATCCATAACCATCACCCTCAGCCTCACCATCACTGCAAAAGTCACCAGAACCATAACACTAACAATAATCCTAACCCTAACACTAATCCTAACAATCACTCTCACCCTAACCATAATCCTAACCCTAACCCTCACTCTAACCCTAATCCTAACCTCACCATAACCCTAACCTTCATCCTAACCCTTACTCTAACAATAACCCTAACCCTCACCCTCACCCTAGCCTTCACCCTAACCCTAATCCTAACCCTATTCCTCACTCTAACCCTAACCCTAAACCTCACCATAAACCTCACACTCACCCTAACCCTCATCCTCACACTAACCCTCACCCTAACCCTAAACCTCACCCTCACCATAACCCTAAACCTCATTCTAACCCCCACCCTAACCCTAACTCTAAACCTAAACCTCACCCTAACAATAACCCTAACCCTCACCCTCACCCTAGCCCTCACCCTCACCCTAGCCCTCACCCTAAACCTAATCCTAACCCTAATCCTCATTCTAACACTCACCCTAACCCTAACCCTAACCCTCACCCTAACCCTAATCCTAACCCTAACCCTCAACCTAACCCTAACCCTCAACCTCACTGTAACCCGAACCCTAAACCTCATCCAACCCTAAACTAAACACAAACCCTAACTCTCACCCTAACGCTAACCCTAACCCAAACCCTATCCCTAAACCTCAACCTTAACCTCACCCTCAGCTTAACCATTAGACTAAACCTAACCCTAAGCCTAACACAATCACTCACCCTCATACTAACCCTAACCCTAATCCTAATCCTAACCCAAACCCTAACCCTCACCCTCATCCTAACCCTCACCCTAACCCTAACACTAACCCTCACCCTAACCATCACCCTAACCCTAAATCTAACCCTAAACCTCACCCTCACCCTAACCCTAACCTAACCCTAAACTTAAACCTCACACTAACCTTAACCCCTACCCTCACCCTCACCATCAGCCTAACCCTAACCCTAAACCAAACCCTCACCATAACCCTAACCCTAACCCTAATCCTAAACCTCACCCTAACCCTAACCTTAATCCTCACCCTCAGCCTCACTCTCACTGTAAACTTAACCCTAACCATAACACTAACAATAACCCTAACCCTAACCCTAATATAACCCTCACCTTCACACTCACCCTCAACATAACCCTAACCTTAACCCTAACAATAAACCTAAACCTATCCCTAACCCTCATCCTAACCATAACCTTCACCCTAAACCTAACCCTCACCCTAACACTTACCCTCACCCTAACACTAACCCTAACCATAACACTAACCCTAACCATCACCCTAACCCTAAACCTCACCCTAACACTAACTCTCACCCTCAACGTAGCCCTCAACCTAACCCTAACCCTGATTCCCACCCTGAACCTCACACTAACCCTAACACTAATACTGAATCTAACCCTCACCCTCACCCTAACCCTAACCCTCACCCTTACCGTAACCCTCACCCTCACCCTAACCTTCACCTTTACCCTTACAGTCACCCTCACCCTAATCCTCACCATAACCTAAATCCTCATCCTAACCCTCACCGTAAAGGCAAACCCAACCATCACCCTAACCCTAACCCTCACATCACCCTCAGCTTCATCCTAACCCTAAGCCTAAGCCTAACACTAACCCTAAACCTAAACCTCAACCTAACCCTCCCCCTAACCATAACTCTAAACCTAATCCTCACCCTCACCCTAACAATAATCCTAACCCTAAACCTCACCCTAACTCTGATCCTAACCCTCACGCTCACCCTCACCTTATTGTAATTCTAATCCTAACCTTAACTATAACACTAACCCTAAACCTAACCCAAACCCTGACCCTCACTGTAACTCTAAACCTAATCCTTACCCTCAGCATCAACTTAACCTTTACCCTAACCCTAACCCTAAATCTCACCCTAACGCTAACCCTAACCCTCACCCTAAATCTAGCCCTCACCCTAACCCTAATGCTAACCCTAAACCTCATCCTAACACTCACCCTAACCCTAAAACCCTAACCCTAACCCTCACCCTCACCCTCACGCTCTGCCTAAGCCTCCGCCTCAGTCTAAGACTAACCTTGACCCTCACACTCACCCTCATCCTAACCCTAACAGTAACACTAACGCTAACCCTAACCCTCACACTAACCCTTACCCTAACGCTAACTCTAACCCTAAACCTCACCCTCACCCTAACCCTAACCCTCACCCACACCTTCCCCATCCACCTAACATTAAGCCTAACCCTAACCCCAACCCTAACCCTAACACTAACCCTACCACTTAACCTACCCCTCACCCAAACCCTAACCCTCACCCTCAACCTAGCCCATACCCAAACCATAAGCCTAAGCCTAACACTCACCCTAACCCTCACTCTAACCCTAACCCCAACACTCACCCTAACCTTAACCCTCACCCTCACCCTAACTCTAAACCTAACCTTAACCCTAACCCTAACCCTCACACTCACCCTCACCTTAACCCTAACCCTAATCCAAACTAACACTAACCCTCAACCCCACACTAAAACTCACCCTATCCCCAACCCTAACCCTAACACTAACCCTAACCCTCACCATACCCCTCACACTAACCCTAAGCCTAACCCTCACCCTCAACCTAGCCCATACCCAAACCCTAAGCCTAAGCCTAACCCTCATTCTAACCCTAAACCCAACACTCACCCTAACCCTAACCCTCACCCTCACACTCACCCTAATTCTAAACCTAACCCTAACCTTAACCCTAACCCTCACACTCATCCTCACTTTAACCCTAACCCTAATACTAACCCTAACACTAACCCTCACACCCACACTAAACCTCACCCTAACTCTAACCCTAACACTAACCCTAACCCTAACCTTAAACCTCAGCCTCACCCCAACCCTAACTCTAACCCTAAACCTCACCCTCACCCTAAACCTAACCCTAACCCTAATCCTAAACCTCACCCTAAACCTAAACTTTACCCTAACACTTACCCTCACCCTAACACTTACACTAACCTTAACACTAACACTCATACTAACGCTAACAATCACCCTAAACCTAAACCTCACCCTAACCCTAACCCTAAACCTCACCCTCACCCTAGGCCTCACCCTAATCCTAACTCTCATCCTCACCCTAAACCTCACACTAACCCTAACACTAATCCTCAATCTAACCCTCACCCTCACCCTAACCCTAAGCAGAACCCTCACAATTACAATAACCCTCACCCTCAGCCTAACCCTCACCTTTACTCTGTCACCCTCATCCTAACCCTCACCCCAAAGCTAACCCTCATCCTAACCCTCACACTAACCGTAACCCTAACCATCACCCTAACCCTAACCCTCACCCTCGACTTCAGCCTCAGCCTAACCCTAAGCCTAAGCCTAACCCTAACCCTCATCCTAACTCTCAACCTAACCATTAACGGAAGCATCACTCTAAACCTAATCCTCATCCCCAACATCACCCTCAGCCCAACCGTATTCCTAACCCTAACCCTAAACCTAAACCTAAACCTCAACCTAACCCTCACCCTAACCCTAATCCTAACCCTCACCCTCACTTTAGTACTCAACATAACCCTCACCTCAAACCTAACCCACACCCTCAATGTAACCCGAAACTTAACCCTCCCCTAACCCTCCCCCTAAACCTAAACCTCATCCTAACCCTAACACTAAACCTCACCCTCACCCTAGCCCTCACCCTAACCCTAATTGTAACCCTAAACCTCATTCTAACCCAAACCCTAACCCTAACCTTAAACCTCACCCTAATCCTAAACCTAATTGTAACCCTCAAACTAATGCTAACCCTGACACTCACTGTAATCCTAACCCTAAACCTCAAACTAACACCAACCCTCACACTCACCCTCGCCCTCAGCCTAAACCTAAGCCAAACCCTAATCATAACCCTAACCCTCATACTCACCCTCACCCTAACCCTAATCCTAACCCTGACACTAAATCTCACCCTAACCCAAACCCTAACCCTCATGTTTACCCTCACCCTCACCTTCACCGGAACTCTAACCCTAACCCTAACAATAAAACTAATCCTAACTCGAAACCTAAACCTAACCCTAATCCTATCCCTAACCCTCACCCTCAGCCTCACCATCACTGCCAAGGTAACCAGAAACATAACACTAACAATAATCCTAACCATAACCCTAATCCTAACCCTCACCCTCACCCTAACCCTCATCCTCAACCTAACTCTCACCCTAACCTTAACCCTCTCCCTCACCATAACCCTAACCCTCATCCTAACCCTCACCCTAACCCTAACCCTAACCCTTAACCTCTCCCTAAAAATAACCCTAATCCTCATCCTCAACCTAGCCATCGCCCTAACCCTAATCCTAAACCTAATCCTCATCCTAACACTCCCCCTAATTCTTAACCGAAAACCTAATTCAAAACCATCACCCTAACCCTAAACTTAACCCGAACACTGTCACCCAAATGCTAACCCTAACCTGAACCCTAAACCTAACCCTCACCCTCACCCTCAGCTTAATGCTAAGCCTAATCCTAACCCTAAGCCTAACCCAAGCACTCACCCTAACATTACCCCTAATCATAATCCTAACCCTAACACTAACCCTCACCCTCATCCTAACACTCACCCTAACCCTAACACTAACCCTTACCCTAACCCTCACCCTAACCCTAACACTAACACTGACCCTAACCCTAAACCTCACCCTAACCCTAACCCTAACCCTCAAGCTCACCCTAACCCTAACCCTAACACGAACCCTCACACTCACCCTCAACTTAATCCTAATCCTAATCCTAACCGTAATCTTCATCTTCACCCTAACCCTCACCCTAACCCTACCCCTAGCACCAACACCAGCCCTAAACCTAACCCTAACTCTCACCCTAACCCTAAGCCTAACCCTGCCCCTAACCATAACCCTCACACTCACCTTCAATCTAAACCTGATCCTAACCCACACCCTCACCTTTACCCTTACTGTCACCCTCACCTTAACCCTACCCCTAACACTGTCACTAACCCTAACCCAATCCTCACCGTAACCATAAACCTAAACCTCACCCTAACCCTAACCCTAACCCTCACACTCACGCTCAGTCTAAGCCTAAGCCTAACCCTAAGCTTAAGCATAACCCTAACCCTCACACTGACACTCACCCTAACCCTAACACTATCACTAACGCTAACTCTAACTCTAAACTTAACCCTCACCCTAAACCTAACTCTAACCCTAACCCTAAACATAAACCACACCCTGACCCAAGCCCTAACTCTCACCCTCACCGTAAATGTAACACTAACCCTGACCTAACAATAACCATAACCCTAACCCTAACCCTTATTCTAACCATAACCCTCACCCTAAACCTAACCCTCAAACTAACTCTTACCCTCACCCTAACACTAACCCTAACCCTAACACTAAAACTCACACTAACCCTAACCATCACCCTAACATTAAACCTCACCCTAAGCCTAACCCTAACCCTCACCCTCAACCTACCCTCACCCTAACCCTAACCCTCATCCTCACTCTAAACCTCACACTAACCCTAAAATTAATCATCAATCTTAACCTCACCCTCACCCTAACCCTAACCCTCACCCTAACCCTAGACCTTACCTTAATCCTCACTCTCAGCCTAACCCTCAGCTTTACCCTTACCATCACCCTCACCCAAATCCCTCACCCTAACCATAACACTCATCCTAACCTTCACCCTGACCATAATCCTAAGCATCACCCTAACACTAACCCTGACCCTCAACCTCACCATCAGCGTAACCCTAAAGCCTGAGCCTATCCCTAACACTAACCCTCACCCTCAACCTAGGCCTCACCCTAACCCTAATCCTAACCCTAAACTTAATCATAACCCTAAACCTAACACTAACACTAACCATCACCCAAAACATAATCCTCATCCCCACTCTCACCCACAGCCTAACTCTAAGTCTAAGCCTAACCCTAACCCTAACCCTCACACTCACCCTCACCATAACCCTAATCCTAAACTTAACCCTAACCCTAACCCTAAACCTCAACCTAACCCTCACCCTAACCCTAACCCTAACACAAAACCTAACCCTAACCCTCACACTATCTCCCTAACCCTAATTCTAAACCTAAACCTTACCCTCACCCTCAACCTAAACCTCAAACTCACCCTCACCCTCACCATAACTCTAACCCTAATGCTAACAAAAACCCTAACCCTAAAACTAAACCTAACCCTAACCTTCACCCTAACTCTCCCCCTAACCCTAATTCTAACAATAAATCTAACCCTCACCCTAACCCTAAAGCTCACCCTCACCCTCACCCTCACCATAACTCTAACCCTAACCCTAACAAACCCCTAACCCTAACACTAACCTTAACCCTCACCCTCACCATAACCCTAAACCTAACCCAAGCCCTCACCCTAACCCTAACCCTAACCCTAACACTCACCCTCACACTAACCCTCATTGAATACTTAACCATAACACTAACAATAACCCTAATCCTAACCCTAATCCTAACCATCACCCTCACCCTAAACCTAACCCTAACCTTCACCCTAATCCTAAACCTCAACCTCACCGTAACCCTAATCCTAACACTCACCCTAGCCCTAAATCTAATCCTAATCCTAAACGTTGCCATAATGCTAACCCTAACCATCACACACACCCTTGCCCTCATCCTAACCCTAATCCTAACCCTAAACCTCATCCTATCCCTCACCCTAATCCTAACCCTAAACCTCACCCTAACCCTAACCCTCACCCTCACCCTCAGCCTAACCCTAAGCCTACCCTAACCCTAACCCTCACACTCAACCTCATCCTAACCCTAATCCTAATCCTAACACTAACACTAACTCTAACACTAGCCCTCCCCCTAACCATCCCCCAAACCTAACTCTAAACCTAAACCTCACCCTCAACCTAACCCTAACCCTCACCCTCATCCTCACCCTCAGCCTAACCCTAAGCCCACCCTCACCCTACCCCTCACCCTAACCCACCCACTAAACCTAACTGTAAACCTAATCCTCACCCTCAACCTAACCCTAACCCTAAACCTCACCCTAAATCTCACCGTAAGCCTAACCCGCACCCTCACCCTCACCCTCACTGTAACTCTAACCACAACCCTAACAATAAAACTAACCATAAACCTAACCCTAACCATAAATCTCACCCTCAGCCTCACCCTCACTGCAAACTTAAACCTCAACATAACACTAATATTAACCCTTACCCTAACCCTAACCCTAACACTAACTCTAACCCTAACCCTAACCCTAATCCTCACCCCACCCTCACCCTCAGCCTAACCCTAAGTCTAACCCTAACCCTAACCCTACCTTTAACCCTAAACCTCACCCTCACCTAACCCTATCTCAAACCTAACCCTAAACCTCAGCCTAACCCTAACCCTAACCCTACCCACACACTCACCCTCATGGTAATTCTAACACTAACCCTAACAATAACACTAACCCTAACCCTAACCATCACCCTAACCCTAAGCCTCACCCACAGCCTCACGCTCAGCCTAGCTTTAAGCCTAAGCCTAACCCTAACCCTCACCCTCACCCTAACTGTAATTGTAACAATAACCCTATCCCTAAACCTCAACCTAACTCTCACCCTTACCCTAATGCTAACACTAAACCTAACCCTAACCCTCACACTCACCCTCACCCTCACCCGAATTATAACCCTAAACCTCACGAGCACCCTAACCATAACCCTAACCCTAACCCTAAACCTCACCCTAAAACTCACCCAAACCCTCACCCTCACTCTCACCATGACCTTAACTCTAACCCTAACCCTAACAATAATACTAACCCTAACCCTAACACTAACACTAACACTAACCGTAAACCTCACCCTGAGCCTCACCCTCACCGCAAACTTAACACTAACCATAACACTAACAATAACCCTAACCCTAACCCTAAACCTAAACCTCACCCTAACCCTAAACCTTACCCTTAACCTCATCCTCACCATAAACTTAACCCTAACCCTAACCTTAACAATAACCCTAAACCTAACACTAACCCTAACCATAACCATAACCCTCACCATAAAACTAACAATTGTCCTAACACTAACCCTCACCATAACCCTAACCCTCATCCTCACCCTAAACCTCACTCTAACCTTAACACTACTTCTCAATCTAATCCTCACCCTCACCCTAACCCTAACCCTAATCGTAACCCTAGCCTCAACTTGACCCTTAATGTCACCCTCACCCTAACCCTAATCCTCATCCTAACCCTCACCCTAACCATGGCCCTAACCATCATGCTAACCCTAACCCTCAACCTCACCCTCAGCCTCAGCCTAACTCTAAGCCTATGCCTAACTCTACCCTAATCCTCACCCTCACCCTAGCCCTCACCCTAACCCTAATCCTAACCCTGACTCTCATCCTAACCCTAACGCTAACCCTAAAAATAACCCTAAACCTAACCCTAACCCTCATTCTAAACATAAACCTCACCCTAACACTAACTCTCACCCTAACACTTACCCTCACACTAACCCTAACGATCACCCTAACATTAACACTCACCCTAACCCTAAACCTAACCCTCATCCTGACCCTAGACCTCAACCTAATCCTAACCCTCATCCTCACTCTAAACCTCACACTAACCCCCAAAACGAATCCTCAATCTAAACCACACCCTAACCCTAACCCTAAACCTCACGCTAACCCTAACCCTCACCCTTACTGTAATCCTCATTCTCAGCCTAACCCTCACCTTTACCCTTACTGTCACCCTCACCCTAACCCTCACACTAACCCTAACCCTCATCCTAACCCTCACACTGATCATAACTCTAAGCATCACCCTAATCCTAACCCTCACCCACAACCTAACCCTAACACTCACTCTCACACTAACGCTCACATTAACACTAACTCTAACCCTAAACCTCACCCTCACCTTAACCCTAAACCTCAACCTCACACTCACCCTAAGCCTAACCCTAAACCTAACTCTAACCCTCACCCAAACACTCACACTCACCCTCACAGTAACCCTAAACCTAATCCTAAACATAACCCTAACCCTCACCCTAACCTTAACACTAACCATAACATTAACCCTAACACTAATCCTAACCCTAACCCTCACCCTAACACTAACTCTAAAATTTAACCTCACCCTCAACCTAACCTTAACCCTAAACCTCACCCTAAACCTAACCCTAAACCTCACCCTCACCCTAGCGCTCAGCCTAAACCTAATCCTAAACCTAACCCTCACCCTAAACCTCACCCTAACCCTCACCCTAACCCACACCCTAAACCTAATTCTAACATTCATCCTAAACCTAAACCTCACCCTCAACCTCACCCTCAGCCTAACCCTAAGCCTAACCCTTAACCTAACCCTAAACCACACACTCACCCTCACCCTTACCCTAATCCTAACTCTAACCCTAACTCTAACCCTAACCCTCACACTAACCCTCATCCTAACCCTAACCTAACACTAACCCTAACCCTAACCGTCAACCTAACCCTCACCCTAAGCCTATCAAACCCTAAAACTCACCCTACTCCTAACCCTAACTCTAACTCTAATCCTAACCCTAAACCTCACACTAACCCTAACCCTAACCCTCACCCTCACCCTCACCCTCACCCTCAACGTAACCCTAAACCTAAAATTAAAAATAACACTAACAGGAACCCTAACCCTCAACCTAACTGTAACCCTCACCGTAACCCTAACCCTCACCCTAACACTAACCGTAACCCTAACACTAACCCTCACTGTAACCCTAACACTCACACTCACCCTCACCCTAAACCTCACCCTAACCCTAACCCTAAACCTAAACATCAACCTCACCCTAGCCCTAACCCTAACCCTAATTCTAACTCTTACCCTCACCTAACCCTCAACCCTTATCCTCACCCTAAACCTCACACTAACCCTAACCCTAATCCTCAATCTAACCCTCCCCCTCACCCTAACCCCTAACAGTCACACTTACCCTAACCCCCACCCTAACCCTCACACTTATCTTAACCCTCACCTACAGCCTAACCCTCAACTTTACCCTTACCTTCACCCTCACATTAACACTCAATCTATCCCTAAACCTCATCCTAACCTTCAAGCTAACCATAACACTAACCATCACCCTAACCCTAACCCTCACCCTCAATCTCACCCTCACCCTAACCCTAATCCTAACCATAACCCTAACCCTCACCCTCAGCCTCATGCTCACTCCAAAAGTAACCATAACCATAACACTAACAATAAACCTAACCCTAACCCCAATCCTAACCCGAACCTCACCCTAACCCTAATCCTAACCCTAACCCTCAACCTAAACCTAACGCTCCCCCTCACTGTTACCCTAACCCTCATCCTAACCCTCACACTAACCCTAATCCTCACCCTCAGTGTAACACTAACTCTCACCCCCAACATCACCCTCAGCCTAAGCCTAAGCCTAACCTTATCCCTAACCCTAACCCTCACACACAACCTCACCCTAACCCTAATCCTAACCCTAACCCCATCCCTAAAAATCAACCTAACCCTAACCCTCAACCTAACCTTCCCAATAGCCCAAACTCTAAACCTAATCCTCACTCTCAACCTAACCCTAACCCTAAACCTTACAATAAATCTCACCGTAACCCTAACCCTCACCATCACCCTCACCCTCACCAAACTCTAACCCTAACCCTAATAATAACACTAACCATAACCCTAACCCTAACCATAAACTTCACCCTCAGCCTCACTCTCACTGCAAACTTAAACCTAACCATAACATTAACATTAACCCTTACCCTAACCCTAACCCTAACCCTAACAATCACCCAAAACCAAATCCTCAACCCCAGCCTCACTTTCAGCTTAAACCTAAGCCTAAGCCTAACCATAACCCTCACCATCACCCTCACCCTAACCCTAATCCTAACCCTAACCCTATCCCTAAACCACAACCTAACCCTCACCCTCAACCTAATACTAACACTAAACCTAACCCTAACCCTCACCCTAACCCTCCCCCTCCCCCTAAATCTAACCCTAAACCTCACCAGTACCCTAAACCTAACCCTAACCCTAACCCTAAACCTCACCCTAAACCTCACCCTAACCCTCACCCTCACTCTCACCATGACCGTAACTCTAACCCAAACCCTAATAATAATACTAACCCTAAACCAAACACTAACACTAACCATAACCCTCACCCTGAGCCTCACCCTCGCCGCAAAATTAACACTAACCATAACACTAACAATAACCCTAACCCTAACCCTAAGCCAAACCCTAACCCTTACCCTAACCCAAACCCTCACCCTAACCCTAACCCTAACCCTAATCCTAACCCTAAAACTAACCCTAACCCTAAACCTAACACTAAACCTCATCCTAAACCTCACCCTAAACATAACCCTAACCCTCACCCTAAAGCTAACCCTAACCGTCACTCTAACCCACACCCTAACCCTCACACTAACCCTAACCCTAACACTAACCCTAACTCTAAACTTAAACCTCTCCATCACCCTAAACCTAACTCTAACCCTAACCCTAAACCAAAACCTCACCCTAACCCTAACCTAACCCTCACCCTTACCCTCAGCTTAACCGTTACCCAAACCCTAAAATAACCCTAACACAAACCCTAACCCTAACCCTCACCCTCACCGTAACCCTAACCCTAACCCAAGCCCTCACCCTAAACCTAACCTTAAACCTAACCCGAAACCTCACCATAACCCTAACCCTAAACCTCGCCCTGAGCCTCACCCTCACCTTAAATTTAACCTTAATCATAACACTAACAATAACCCTAAGCCTAAACCTAATCCTAACCCTCACACTCACCCTAACACTAACCCCAACCCTAACCCACACCCTAACCCTAAACCTAACCCTAATCCTAAACCTCGCCATAATTCTAACCCTAACCCTCACCCTCACACTTGCCCTCATGCTAACCCTAATCCTAACACTAAACCTCATCCTAAACCTCACCTTAATCCTAACCCTAACCCAATCCCTCACCCTAACCCTAACCCTCAACCTCACACTCAGCCTAACCCTAACACTAACCCTCACACTCAACCTCACCCTAACCTAATCCTAACACTAAACCTAACTCTAACGCTAACCCTAACAGTCACCCTAACTCTCACCCTAACACTAACTCTAAACCTAAACCTCACCCTCACCCTAACCCTAACTCTAACCCTAACCCTAAACCTAAGCCTCACCCTAATCCTAACCCTTACCCTCACCCTCACCTTCACCGTAACCTTAACGCTAACCCTAACCCTAACAATAACCCTAAACCTAACACTAACCCTAAACCTAACCATAACCCTCACCCTAACTCTTCCCCTAACCTTAACTCTAACCCGAAACCTCACCATCACCCTAATCCTAAACCTCACCCTCACCCTCACGCTCACCATATCTCTAACCCAAACCCTAAAAATAAACCTAACCCTAACACTAACCCTAACCCTCATCCTCACTGTAAACCTAAACCTAACCCAAGCCCTCACCCTAACCCTAACCCTAACCCTAACCCTCACCCTAACCCTAAACCTCAACCTCACCGTAACCCTAACCCTAACACTCACCCTAACCCTAAACCTAACCCAAATCCTAAACCTTGCCATAATGCCAACCCAAACCGTCAACCTCACCCTTGCTCTCATCCTAACCCTAATCCTAACCCTAACCCTCACCCTACCCCTAAACCTCATCATAACCCTTACCCTAACCATAACCCTAACCATCATGCTAACCCTAACCCTCAAACTCACCCTCAGTCTCAGCCTAACCCTAAACCTAACCCTAAACCTAACCCTAAAAATAACACTAAACCTAACCCTAACCCTCATTCTAACCATAAACCTCACCCTAACCCTAACCCTCACGGTAACCCTAACCCTCACCCTTACTGTAATCCTCATTCTCAGCCTAACCTTCATCTTTAACCTTACAGTCACCCTCACCCTAACCCTCACACTAACCCTAATGCTCGTTCTAAACCTCACCCTGACCGTTACCCTAAGCATCACCCTAACCCTAAACCTCACCCAAAACCTAACCCTAACACTAACCCTCACACTAACACTAACTCTAACCCTAAACCTCTCCCAAACCCTAACCCTCACCCTCACCCTAACCCTCAACCTAACACTAAGCCTAACCCTAACCCTAACCGTCACACTCACCCTCACCCTCACCCTAAACCTAATCCTACCCATAACCCTAACCCTCAACCTAACACTAACACTAAACCTAACCCTAACCCAAACACTAACCCTAACCCTAACCCTCACCCTAACCCTAACTCTAAAATTAAACCTCACCCTCACGCTAAACCTAACCCTACACCTCACCCTAACCCTAACCCAAAACCTCACCTTCACCCCAGCAATCACACTAACCCTCATCCTATCCCTAACCCTCATCCTAACCCTCACCCTAACCCTAATCCTAACACTCACCATAAACCTAACCCTCACCATCAACCTCATCATCAGCCTAAACCTAAGCCTAACCCTAAACCGAATTCTAACCCACACACTCACCCTCACCCTAACCCTAATCCTAACACTAACCCTAACTCTAACCCTAACCCTCACACTAACCCCCACTCTAACCGTAACATAACACTAACCTTAACCCTAACCCTCACACTAACCCTCACCTAAGCCTAACGCTAACCCTAAACCTCACCCTAAACCTAACCCTAACTCTAACACTAATCCTAACCCTAAAGCTCACCCTAACCCTAACCCTAACCCACACCCTGACCCTCACCCTATATGTAACCCTAAACCTAAAATTAAAAATAACCTTAACACTAAACCTAAACCTCACCCTAACTGTAAACCTCACCCTAACCCTAACCCTCACGCTAACACTTACTCTCACCCTAACACTAACCCTAACCCTAACACTAACCCTCACACTAACCCTAACACCCACCCTAACCCTAAACCTCATCCTAACCCTAACCCTTACCCTAACCCTCACCCTCACCCTAGCCCACAACCTAACCCTAATTCTAACCCTTATCCTCACCTAACCCTAACCCTCATCCTCATCCTAAACCTCACATTAAACCTAACCCTCATTCTCACCCTAACCCCTAACCCTCACACTTACCCTAACCCTCACCCTAACCCTAACCCTCACCCTTATCTTAACCCTCACCCACACCTTAACCCTCAACTTTCCCCTTACCATCACCCTCACCCTAACACTCACCCTATCCCTAAACCTCATTCTAACCTTCAAGCTAACCGTAACCCTAACCATCAACCTAACCGTAACCCTCACCCTCAGTCTCACCCTCAGCCTAAACCTCAGCCTAAGCCTAACCCTAACACTAACCCTCACCCTCACCCTAGCCCTCACCCTAATCGTAACCCTAAACCTCATCCTAACCATCACTTTAATTCTAAACCTAACTATCACCAAACACTAATCCTCACCCCCACCCTCACCCTCGGCCTAAGCCTAAGCTTAACCCTAACCCTCACACTCACCCTCACCCAAACCTAATCCTAAACCTAACCCTAACCCTAAACCTCAAACTAACCCTCACCCTCACCCTAACCCTAACACTAACCCTAACCCTAACCCTGACCCTAACCCTAACCCTGACCCTAAACCTAACCATAACCCTAACACTAACCCTCACACTAACCCTAACCCTCACCCTAAACCTAAAACTCACCCTAACCCTAACCCTAACCCTCAACCTCACCCTTAACCCTCAACCTCACCCTAACCCTAATCCTAACCCTAACCCTCACCCTCACTTCAAAGGTAACCTTAACCATAACACTAAAAATAACCCTAAACCTAACCCTAACCCTAACCCTCACCCTCACCCTAACCCTAATCCTAACCCTAACCCTCACCCTAACGCTAAACCTTACCCTCACCATAACACTAACCCTCATCCTAACACTCACCCTAACCCTAATCCTCACCCTCAACATGACACTAACCCTAACTCCCACCCTCACCCTCAGCCTAACCCTAAGCCTAAGCATTACCCTAACCCTAACGCTCACACTCACAGTCAGAGTAACCCTAATCCTAACCCTAACCCTAAACATAAACCTCACCCTCAGCCTCACTCTCACTGCAAACTTAACCCTAACCATAACACTAACAATAACCCAAACCCTAACCCTAACCCTAACCCTAACTCTAACCCTAAACCTAACCCTAACCCTAATCTTCACCCCCACCCTCAGCCTCAGCCTAACCCTAAGCCTAACCCTAACACTAACCCTAACTCTAATCCTAAACCTCACCCTCACCCTAACTCTATCTCTAAACCTAACCCTAAACCTCACCTTAACCCTAACCCGAAACCTCACCCGCACCCTAACCCTAACCTTAAACCTAAAACTCAACCTAAAACTCACCCTAACCCTCACCCTCACCCTCACTCTCACCGTGACCGTAACTCTAACCCTAACCCTAACAATAACACTAACCTTAAACCTAACCCTAACCATAACCCTCAAATGAGCCTCACCCTCACTGCAAAATTAACACTAACCATAGCACTAAAAGTAACCCTAACCTTAACCCTAAGCCTAACCCTAAACCTAACCCTCACCTTAACCCTAACCATAAACCTAACCCTAACCCTAACCCTAACCCTGAAAGTAACACTAACCCTAACCATAACCAAAAACCTCAACCAAAACCTCACCCTAAACCTAAGGCTAACCCTCACCCTAACCCTAACCCTCACCTTGACAATCCGCATAAGCCTAACCCGAACTCTAACCCTCACCCTAACCTTCACCCTAAACCTAACCCTAACACTAACCCTAACTCTAACCCTAAACCTCACGATCAACCTAAACCTAACTCTAACCCTAACTCTATACCTAAACTTCAACCTAAACCTAACCCTAACCCTCAGATTAACCCTCACCCTAACCCTAAACTAACACTAACCCTAACCCTAACCCTCACACTAACCCTCATTCTAAGCCTACCCTAACCCTAACCCTAACCCTAACCCTCACCCTCACCCTCAACATAACCCTAAACATAAAATTGAAAATAACCCTACCAGGAACCCTAACCCTCAACCTATCTGTAACCCTAATCCTAAACCTAACCCTCACCCTAACCCTCCCCTTAACCCTAACTCTAAACCTAAACCTCACCAGCACCCTAACCCTAACCTTAAAACTAAACCTCACCCTAAACCTCACCCTAACCCTCACCCTCACCCTCACTCTCACCGTGACCGTAACTCTAACCCTAACCCTAACAATAACACTAACCTTAACCCTAAACCTAACCCTAACACTAACCATAACCCTCAACCTGAGCTTCACCCTCACTGCAAAATTAACACTAACCATAACACTAACAATAAACCTAACCTTAACCCTAAGCCTAACCCTAACCCTAAACCTCACCTTAACCCTAACCATAAACCTAAACCTAACACTAACCCTAACCCTAAAAGTAACATTAACCCTAACAATAACAAAAAAACTCATCCAAAACCTCACCCTAAACCTAACGCTAACCCTCACCCTAATCCTAACCCTCACCCTCACAATCCGCCTAAGCCTAACCTAAACTCTAACCCTCACACTAATCATCACCCTAAACCTAACCCTAACACTAACCCTAAACCTCACAATCAACCTAACCCTAACTCTAAACCTAACCCTATACCTAAACCTCAAACTAAACCTAACCCTAACCCTCACACTAACCCTCACCCTAACCCTAACCTAACACTAACCCTAACCCTATCCCTCACACTAACCCTCACGCTAAGCCTAACTCTAACCCTAAACCTCACCCTAACCCTAACCCTAACTCTAACCTAATCCTAACCTTAAACCTCACCCTAACCCTAACCCTAACCTTCACCCTCACCCTCACCCTCAACGTAACCCTAAATTTAAAATTAAAAATAATCCTAGCAGGAAACCTAACCCTCAACCTATCTGTAACCCTAACCCTAAACCTAACCCTCACCCTAACACTTACCCTCACCCTAACCCTAACCCTAACTCTAACCCTAATCCTAAACCTAAATCTCTCCCTAACGCTAACCCAAACCGTCACCCTCACCCTCAATCTCACACTCACCCTAACCCTAATCCTAACCCTAACCCAAATCCTAACCATAACCCTCACCCTCAGCCTCACCCTCACTCCCAAAATAACCTTAACCATAACACTAACAATAAAACTAACTCTAACCCTAATCCTAACACTCACCCTCACCCTAACCCTAATCCTAACCCTAACACTCACACTAACCCTAACCCTCACCCTCACTGTAACCCTAACCCTCATCCTAACCCTCACCCTAACTCTAATCCTCACCTTCACTGTAACACAAACGCTCACTCCCACCCTCACCCTCAGCCTAACCCTAAGCCTAAGCCTAACCCTAACCCTCACACTCACCCTCACCCTAACCCTAATCCTAACCCTAACCCTATCCCTAAAAATCAACCTAACCCTAACCTTCACCCTAACACTCCCAATAACCCTAACTCTAAACCTAATCCTCACCCTCAACCTAACCCTAACCCTAAACCTCACCATAAATCTCACCTAACCCTAACCCTCACACTCACCCTCACCCTCACCGTAACTCTAACCCTAACCCTAACACTAACACTAACCATAACCCTAACCCTAACCATAAACCTCACCCTCAGCCTCACCCTCATTGCAAACTTAAACCTAACACTAACCATAACACTAACATTAACCCTTACCCTAACCCTAACCCTAACCCTAACCCTAACTCTAACCCTAACCCTAAGCCTAACCCTAATCCTCACGTCCACGCTCAGCCTCATTCTAACAATAAGCCTAAGCCTAACATTAACCCTAACTTTAACCCTAAACCTCACCCTCACCCTAACCCTATCTCTAAACCTAAACCTAAACCTCAGCTTAACCCTAACCCTAACCCTACCCGCACCCTCACCCTCACTTTAACTCTAACCCTAACCCTAACAATAACACTAACCCTAACCCTAACCATCACCCTAACCCTAATCCTCACCCCCAGCCTCACCCTCAGCCTAACCCTAAGCCTAAGCCTAACCCTAACCCTCACCCTCACCCTAACCCTAATCCTAACCCTAACCCTCACCCTCACTCTCACAATGACAGTAACTCTAACCCTAACCCTAACAGTAATACTAACCCTAACCCAAACCCTAACACTAACCATAACCCTCACCCTGAGCCTCACCCTCACCGCAAACTTAACACTAACCCAAACACTAACAATAACCCTAACCCTAACCCTAATCCTAAACTTAACCTTAACCCTAACCCAAACCCTCACCCTAACCCTAACCCTAAAACTAACCCTAATCGTAACCCTAAAACTAACCCTAACCATAACCATAACCACAAACCTCATCCTAACCCGCACCCTAAACCTAACCCTAACCCTCACCCTAAACCTAACCCTAACCGTCACCCCCACGCTCGGCCTAAGCCTAAGCCTAAGCCTAACCCGAACTCTAACCCTCACCCTAACCCTCACAAACCCTCACCCTAACCCTAACTCTAACACTAACCCTAACTCTAACCCTAAACCTCACCCTCACCCTAACCCTAACTCTAACCCTCACCCTAATCCTAAACCTCACCCTCACTGTAACCCTAACAGTAACCCTCACCTTAACCATAAACCTAACCCTAATCCTAAACCTCACCATAATGCTAACCCTAACCCTCACCCTCACACTTGCCCTCATCCTAACCCTAATCCTAACCTTAACCTCATCCTAAACCTCACCCAAATCCTGAACCTATCCCTCACCCTCACCCTCAGACTAACCCTAACCCTAACCCTAACCCTAACCTCACCCTAACCCTAATCCTAACACTAACCCTAACCCTAACCCTAACCCTCACCCTAACCCTCCCCCTAACACTAACTATAACCTAAACCTCACCCTCAACCTAAACCTAACTCTAACCCTAACCCTAAACCTAAAACTCAACCTAACCCTAAACCTTACCCTCAACCTCACCCTTACCGTAACCTTAACCCTAACCCTAACCCTAACAATAAACCTAAGCCTAACACTAACCCTAACCCTAACCATAACCCTCACCCTAACGGTAACCCTCACCCTAAAACTTACCCTAACTCTCACCCTCAACGTAACCTTAACCCTAACCCAAACAATAACCCTAAAGCTAACACTAAGCCTAACCATAACCATAACCCTCACCCTAACGCTATAACTCACCCTAACACTATCCCTCACCCTAAAACTAACCCTAGTCCTAACACTAACCCTCACACTAACCCTAATCATCACCTTAACCCTAAACCTCAACCTAACCCTATCCCTAACCCTCACCCTCACCGTAGCCCTCACCCTAACCCTAACCCTCATTATCACCCTAAAACTCACTCTAACCTTAACACTATCCTCAATCTTATCCTCACCCTCACCCTATACCTATCCCTAACCCTCACCCTCACCTTAGCCCTCACCCTAACCCTAACCCTCATTATCACCCTAAAACTCACTCTAACCTTAACACTATCCTCAATCTTATCCTCAACCTCACCCTAACCCTAATCCTAATCCTCACTCTAACCCTCATCTTGACCCTTACTGTCACCCTCACCTTAAACCTCACCCTAAACCTAAACCTCATCCTAACCCTCACCCTAACCATGACCCTAACCATCATGCTAACCCGAACCCTCAACCTCACCCTCAGCCTCAGCCTAACCCTAAGCCTAAGCCTAACCCTAAACTTAATCCTCACCCTCACCCTAGCCCTCACCCTAACCCTAATCCTAACCCTGACCCTCATCCTAACCCTAACCCTAACCCTAACCCTAAAATAACCCTAAACCTAACCCTAACCCTCATTCTAACCATAACACTCACCCTAACCCTAAACCTCACCCTAAAACTTACCCTCACCCTAACACTAACCCTAACCCTAACACTAACCCTCACACTAACCCTAACGATCACCCAAAACCTAACACTCACCCTAACCCTAATCCTAACCCTCATCCTCACCCTAGCCCTCAACCCAACCCTAACCCTCATCCTCACCCTAAACCTCACACTAACCCCAAAAACGAATCCTCAATCTAACCCACACCCTAACCCTAACCCTAACCCTAACCCTCACCCTAGCCCCAACACTCACCCTTACCGTAATCCTCACTCTCAGCCTAACCCTCAACTTTACCCTTACTGTCACCCTCACCCTAATCCTCACAATAACCCTAACCCTCATCCTAACCCTCACCCTGACCATAACCCTAAGCATCACCCTAATCCTGACCCTCACCCACAACCTAAACCTAACACTCACTCTCACACTAACCCTCACACTAACACTAACTCTAACCCTAAACCTCAACCTCACCCTAACCCTAACCCTCACCCTCATCATCATCCTCAGCCTAACCCTAAGACCAACCCTAAGCCTCACCCTAACCCTCACACTCACCCTCACAGTAACCCTAATCCTAATCCTAACCATAACCCTAACCCTCACCCTTACCCTAACACTAAACTTAACCCTAACCCTCACCCTAACACTAACTCTAAAATTAAACCTCACCCTCAACCTAAACCTAACCTAAAACCTCACCCTAACCATAAACCTAAACCTCACCCTCACCCTAGCCCTCAGCCTAACCCTAATCCTAACCCAACCCTCACCCTTACCCTCACCCTAACCCTAATCCTAACACTCACCCTAAACCTAACCCTCACCTTCAACCTCACCCTCAGCCTAATGCTAAACCTTACTCTAAACCTAAGCCTAACCCACACACTTACCCTCACCCTAACCATAATCCTAACCCTAACCCTAACTCTAACCCTAACCCTCACACTAACCCTCACCCTAACCTTAACCCTAACTCTAACGCTAACCCTCACCCTAACCGTAACCCTAACTCTAACCCTAATCCTAACCCTAAACCTCACACTAACCCTCACCCTCACCCTCACCCTCACCCTAAATGTAACCCTTAACCTAAAATTAAAAATAACCCTAACACGAACCCTAACCCTAAACCTAACTGTAACCCTCACCCTAACCCTAACCATCACCCTAACACATACCCCCACCCTAACACTAACCATAACCCTAACACTAACCCTCACACTAACCCTAACACTCATCCTAACGCTAAACCTCACCCTAACCCTAACCCTAACCCTAACCCCCAGCCTCACCCTAGCTCTCACCCTAACCCTAATTCTAACTCTTATCCTCACCTAACCCTAAACCCTTATCCTCACCCTAAACCTCACACTAACCCTAACCCTAATCCTCAATCTAACCCTCAACCTCACCCTAACCCCTAACCCTCACACTTACCCTAACCCTCACACTAACCTTAACCCTGACCGTTTTCTTAACCCTCACCCACAGTCTAACCCTCAACTTTACCCTTACCTTCACCTACACCCTAACAATCAATCTATCCCTAACACTCATCGTAACTTCAAGCTAACCATAACACTAAACGTCACCCTTACCCTAACCTTCACCCTCAATCTCACCCTCACCCTAACCCTAATCCTAACCCTAAACCTAATCCTAACCCTAACCCTCACCCTCAGCCTCACGCTCACTCCAAAAGTAACCTTAACCATAAAACTAACAATAAACCTAACTCTAACCCTAATCCTAACCCTCACCCTCACCCTAACCCTAATCCTAAACGTAACCCTCACCATAACCCTAAATTTCACCCTCACTGTAACTCTAACCCTCTTTCTAACCCTCACCCTAACTCTAATCCTCACCGTCACTGTAACACAAAGCTCACTCCCACCCTCACCCTCAGCCTAACCCTAAGCCTAAGCCTAACCCTAACCCTAACCCTCACACTCACCCTCACCCTAACCCTAATCCTAACCCTAACCCTATCCCTAAAAATCAACCTAAAGCTAACACTCACCCTAACCCTCCCACTAACCCTAACTCTAAACCTAATCCTCACCCTCAACCTAGCCCTAACCCTAAACCTCACCCTAAATCTCACCTAACCCTAACCCTCACCCTCACCCTCACCCTCACCGTAACTCTAACCCTAACCCTAACACTAACACTAACCATAACCCTAACCCTAACCATAAACCTCACCCTCAGCCTCACTCTCACTGCAAACTTAAACCTAACACTAACCATAACACTAACATTAACCCTTACCCTAACCCTAACCCTAACCCTAACTCTAACCCTAACCCTAAACCTAACCCTAATCCTCATGCCCACGCTCAGCCTCATTCTAACCCTAAGCCTAACCCTAACATTAACCCTAACTTTAACCCTAAACCTCACCCTCACCCTAACCCTATCTCTAAACCTAACCCTAAACCTCAGCTTAACCCTAACCCTAACCCTACCCGCACCCTCGCCCTCAGGTTAACTCTAACCCTAACTCTAACAATAACACTAACCCTAACCCTAACCATCACCCTAACCCTAATCCTCCCTCCCAGCCTCACCCTCAGCCTAACCCTAAGCCTAAGCCTAACCCTAACCCTCACCATCACCCTAACCCTAATCCTAACACTAACCCTATCCCTAAACCTCAACCAAACCCTCACCTTCACCCTAATGCTAACACTAAACCTAACCCTAACCGTCACCCTAATACTCCCCCTCACCCTAATTCTAACCCTAAACCTCACCAGCACCCTAACCCTTACCCTAACACTAAACCTCACCCTAAACCTCACCCTAACCCTCACCCTCACTCTCACCATGACCGTAACTCTAACCCGAACCCTAACAATAATACTAACCCTAACCCAAACCCTAACACTAACCATAACCCTCACCCTGAGCCTCACCCTCACCGCAAACTTAACACTAACCATAACACTAACAATAACCCTAAACCTAACCGTAATCCTAAACTTAACCCTAAACCTAACCCAAAACCTCACCCTAACCCTAACCCTAAAACTAACCCTAATCGTAACCCTTAAACTAACCCTAACCATAACCATAACCACAAACCTCATCCTAACCCTCACCCTACATCTAACCCTAAACCTCACCCTAAACCTAACCATAAACCTCACCCCCACGCTCAGCCTAAGCCTAAGCCTAAGCCTAACCCGAACTCTTACCCTCACCCTAACCCACACCCTAACCCTCACCCTAACTCTAACCCTAACACTAACCCTAACTCTAAACCTAAACCTCACCCTCACCCTAACCCTAACACTAACCATCACCCTAACCCTAAACCTCACCCTCACTGTAACCCTAACAGTAACCCTCACCCTAACCATAAACCTAACCCTAATCCTAAGCCTCACCATAATGCTAACCCTAAACCTCACCATCACACCTGCCCTCATCCTAACCCTAATCCTAACCTTAACCTCATCCTAAACCTCACCCAAATCCTAAACCTAACCCTCACCCTCACCCTCAGACTAACCCTAACCCTAACCCTCACACTCAACCTCACCCTACCCCTAATCCTAACACTAACCCTAACCCTAACCCTAACCCTCACCCTAACCCTCCCCCTAACACTAACTCTAAACCTAAACCTCACCCTCACCCTCACCCTAACCCTAACTCTAACCCTAACCTTAAACCTAAACCTCAACCTAACCCTAAAACTTACCCTCACCCTTACCCTCACCATAACCTTAACCCTAACCCTAACCCTAACAAAAACCCTTAACCTAACACTAACCCTAACGCTAACCATAACCCTCACCCTAATGGTAACCCTCACCCTAACACTTAACCTCACCCTCACCCTTAACGTAACCTTAACCCTAACCCAAACAATAACCCTAAAGCTAACACTAACCCTAACCCTAACCATAACACTCACCCTAACGCTATAAGTCACCCTAACACTAACCCTCACCCTAAAATTAACCCTAGTCCTAACACTAACACTCACACTAACCCTAACCATCACCTTAACCCTAAACCTCAACCTAACCCTATCCCTAACCCTCACCCTCACCCTAGCCCTCAATCTAACCCTTACCCTCATCCTAACCCTAAACCTAACCCTCATCCTAACCTTAACGCTAAACCTCACATTAACCCTAACCCTCATCCTCAACATCAACCTCAGCTTAACCCTAACCCTAACATTAATTCAAACGCTAACCCTCACCCTCACTCTCACCCTAACTCTAAACCTAACCCTAAACGAAACCCTCACCCTAATCCTAACCCTATCCCTGACCTTCACCCTAACCCAAACCCTAATCCTACCCCTAACCCTCACCCTCACCCTAAACTTTACCCTCACCCTAACCCTAAACCTAACCCTCATCCTAACACTAACCATAACCCTAACCCTCACACTAACCTTAACCCTAATACTATACCTCACCAAAACCTTAACCCTCAACCTCACCCTCAACCTCACCCTCACCCTCACGCTAACCCTCACCCTCACTCTCACCCTAAAAATAACCATAACCCTAACCTCACACTAAACCTCACTCTGACACTCACCCTCACCCTCAACCTAAGCCTAAGCCTACACCTAAGCCTAATCCTAAACCTAACCCTCACTCTCACCCTCACCCTAAACCTAAACCTTACCCTAACCCTAAACCTAACCCTAGTACTCACCCTAACCCTTACCCTCACCGTCACCCTAACCCTAAACCTAACCCTCACCCTAACCCTAACCCTAACCCTCACCCTCACCGTAACCCTAACACTAACCCTAACTCTCACCGTAAACCTATCCTTAACCTTAATGCTATCCCTAACCCTCACCCTTCCGCTAAACCTCCCTCTAACCCTTACCCTCACCCTATCCTTCACCCTAACCCTAACCCTAACACTGAACCTAAACCCCATCCTCACCCTAAACCTAACCCTAAGTCTCACCCTCTCCCTCAACCTCACCCTAACCCTAACCCAAACCCTCAACTGAACCCTCACCCTAACGCTCACCCTAACCCTCAACTTAACCCTAACCCTCACCCTCACCCTAACCCTCACCTTAAATCTTACCCTCACCCTAAACCTAACCCTAAACCTAACGATAACCCTCACCCTCACCTAACCTAACCTGGATCCTAACCCTCACCCTAAACCTCAACCTAACTCTAACGCTATACCTAAACCTCACCCTCACCCTAAACATAATCCTAACCCTTACCCTGACTATAACCCTAACCCTAACCTTAATCCTATCCTTAACCCTCACCCTAAAACTCACCGTAACCCTAACGCTAACACTAAAACACACTCTCATCCTAACCCTCACAATTATCCTTATCCTCACACTAACCCTAACCCTAACCCTAATCCTCACATTAACCCTAACCCTCACACTAACCCTAACCGTACACCTCACCCTACCCCTCACCCTCACCCTAACCCTAACCCTAACCCTCACCCTAACTCTAACGTTATCCCTAAACCTCACCCTCACCCTAAACCTCATCCTAACCCTTACCCTCACTATAACCCTAACCCTAACCCTAACCCTAATCCTCACCATAACCCTAACCCTCACCCTAACCCTAACCGTCACCCACACCATAAAACTCACCCGAACCCGAACCCTCACCCTCACCCTAAACCGATCCTAAACCTCACCCTAACCCTAACCCTCAATCTAAACCTAACTCTAACCCTCATCCTCATACTAAACCAAACCCTCACCTTAACCCTCACACTAACCCTCACCCTAACCCTAACGCTAACCCTAAACCTCACTCTCACCCTAACCCTCACTCTTATCCTTATCCTCACACTAACCCTAACCCTAACCCTAATCCTCACATTAACCTTATACCTCACCCTAACCCTACCCCTACCCCCTCAACCTACCCTTCACCCTAACCCTAACCCTAATCCTCACATTAACCTTATACCTCACACTAACCCTACCCCTACCCCCTCAACCTACCCTTCACCCTAACCCTAACCCTAATCCTCACATTAACCTTATACCTCACCCTAACCCTACCCCTACCCCCTCAACCTACCCTTCACCCTAACCCTAACCCTAAGCCTAACTCTGACACTAACCCTATCCCAAACCCTCAACTTCACCCTAACCCTTACCGTCACCGTCACCCTAAACCTCACCCTAAACCTAACCCTCAACTACACCTCACCCTAACCCTAACCCTAACCCTCACCCTAACCCTCACCCTAATCCTAACCCTATCCCTAACCCTCACCCTAACCCTAAACCTACCCCTAAACCTAACCCTCACCCTCACCCTAACCCTTACCCTCACCCTAACACTAAAACTAACACTCGGCCTAACTATCATCCTAACCCTCACACTAACCCTAAACCTCACCCTAACCATAACCGTAACCCTCAGCCAAACCCACTTCTTAAACCTAACCCTAACTCTCAACCCAACCCTAACCCTAACCCTAACTCTAACCCTCATCCTAACCCTAAACCTCACCCTCACCCTCACCCTCACCCTCAGCCTAACCCTAACCCTAACCTAAACCTAACCCTGACCCTCACACTCACCCTCACTCTAACTCTAACGCTAACCCTAACCCTGAACCTGACACTAACCCCAACCCTATCACTAAACCTCACCCTCACCCTAAACCTAAACCTCACTCTCACCCTAACCCTAACCCTAACACTCACCCTAAACCTAAGCCTTAACCTAAACCTCACCCTCACCTTAAACCTCACCCTAACCCTTACCCTCACCTGAACCCTAAACCTAACCCTCAGCCTAACCCTCATCCTAACCCTAACCCTAAACCTAACCCTCACCCTAACCTTAACGGTAATCCTAACCCTAACCCTCACATTAACCCTAACCCTCAACCTCACCCTCAACCTCAACCACATCCTAACCCTAACCCTACCCCTAATCCAAACACTAACCCTAACCCTCACCCTAACTCTAAACCTAACCAAAACCCTCACACTAATCATAAATCTAACCCTAAACCCTCACCCTAACCCTAATCCAAAACCTTACCCTCACCCTCACTGTAACACTTACCCTCATTCTAAACCTTACCCTCACCCTAACCCTAAACGTAACCCTCAGCCTAACCCTCATCCTAACCCTAACCGTCACCCTAACATTAACCCTAACCGTAAACCTGACCCTCATCTAAACCCTAACCCTCAACCTTACCCTCAACCTCACCCTCATGCTCACACTAACCCTCACTCTAACCCTAACCCTAACCCTAATCCTCACCCTAAACCTAACTCTAACCCTCACCCTCATACTAACCCTAAACCTCACCTTAACCCTCATCCTAAACCTAACCCTAACCCTAACGCTAACCCTAACCCTCACTCTCACCCTAACCCTCACCCTAACACTTATCCTCACAGTAACCCTAACCCTAACACTAACCCTCACCCTAACCCTAACCGAACCCTCACCATCCCCCCAACCATCACCACCACCCTAACACTCACCTACACCCACACACTCACTCTCAGGCTCACCCCCACCCTAACCATCACCCTCACCCTAAACATCACTCTAACCCTAATCCAAACACTAACTTTAACCCTAATCCTCACCCTAACCCTAATCCTCAACTTAAACCTCACCCTCACCCTAATCCTCAACCTAACCCTAACCCTAAGCCTTTCCTAAGCAAATCCCTCACCCTCACCCTAACCCTAATCAGAACCCTAACCCTAATCCTAAACCTAACCCTAATGCTAACCTTAAACCTCAACCTCTCCATAACCCTCACACTAACACTTACCCTCAAACTAAACATAACCCTAATCCTAACCCTCACACTCACCCTAACCATAATACTCACACTAACCCTAATCCTCAGCCGAAACCTAACCGTCAGCCTAAACATCACCCTAACTCTAACCGTCAACCTAACCCTCACACTCACCCTAACCCTAACCCTAATCCTAGCCCTAACTCTAACACTAACCCTAAACCTCAACCTAACCCTCACCCTAACCTTAACCCTAAAACTAACCCTAACCCTAACCCTCAACCTAACCCTCAAACTAACCCTAAACCTAACCCTAAACCTCACCCTCAGCCTCACCCTAATCCTAACCCTAAAACTAAACCTCACCCTAACCCTAAACCTAAGCCTCAACCTCACCCTCACCCTCACCATAACTCTAACCCTAACACTGACAATAACACTAATCCTTACCCTAAACCTAACCCTAACCCTAACCATAATGCTAACACTCACCCTCACCCTAACCCTAATCCTCACCCTAACCCTCACCCTCACAGTAACCCTAACCCTCATACTAACTCTCACCCTAAACCTAACCCTAACCTTAAACCTTACCCTAACACTAACCCTAATCCTCACCCTCACCCTAGCCCTGAACCTAACCCTAATTGTAACCCTAATCCTCATCCTAACCCTCACCCTAACTCTAACCCTAACCCTCACCCTAACCCTAAACCTAACCCTAAATCTCACCCTAACCCTAAACTTAATCCTCACCCTCACCCTTAGCCTCAACTTCACTCTACCCCTAACACGAACAATAAACCTATCCCTAAACCTAACCCTAAACTTCGCACTCACCTTCACCCTTACCCGAATCATAACCCTAAACCTAACCCTTACCCTAACCCTCCCCCTAACTCTCACCCTAATACTAACTCTAACCCTAAACTTCACCCTCACCCTAAACCTAACTCTATCCCTAACTCAAACCCTAAACCTAACCCTAACAATAACCCTAACACAAATCCTAACCCTCACCCTAACCATAAACATCACCCTAACCCAAACCCTCACCCTAACACTTACACTCACACTAACACTAATCCTAACCCTAAAACTAACCCTCACACTAACTCTAACCCTAAGCCTAACACTAAACTTCAATGTAACCCTCAGCCTCACCCTAAACCTAACACTAACCCTATCCCTAAAGCTCACCCTCACCCTCCCCCTAACACTATATCTAACCATAAACCTCACCCTCACCCTCACTCAAACCCTAACCCTAAACCCCACCCTAACCCTAACCCTAACCCTCACCCGAACCCTCACGCTCACTGTAACTCTAACCCTAACCCTAACAATAGCATTAACCCTAACCCTAACCATCACCCTAACCCTAATCCTCACCCCAACCCTCACCCTCAGCCTAACCCTAAGCCTAAACTTAACCCTCACCCTAACCCTCACACTCAACCTCACCCTAACCCTAATCCTAAACTTAATCCTATCCCTAAACCTCAACCTAACCCTCACCATCACCCTAACCCTAACACTAATCCTATCCCTAAACCTCACCCTAACCCTCCCTCTAAC
>NW_027203195.1:0-98447 GCF_024711535.1 Dipodomys merriami | reverse complement strand
TCTGTTACTTCATTTTTTTTAATCCAGGTCATATAGCATTTAAATTTGTTTGCATTTGTCCTACTAATCTATCAATTTTGTCAGTTTAATTAAGCCCTACGGGGCATCATAAAAGAGCACAGGTCCAGTATTACCATTCCTACACTGTCATCATTCTTCTTTGTTTGGCTGGGGATGGTGGAGATGTTGAAAGATCCTTAATTGTTTGGAAATATGGACAGTTCTGTCCACATTTTTCTATGACTTTAATTCTTTCTAATTCTGTTTTTTCAATAAAATCTAGTCTAATCAAATTTGGAAATTGAGACAAATGACTAAGGATAAAAAAATGTGAACATCACATGACTACTCACTTTTGCGGATCCAATCAGGAAACTGATAGAGTGACTTAGAGAAACTTTTAAGTTGCAGTAAATTTACAGAGTTGCTTACAACCTTCTACCTTTGTGCTACATGTTACATTTTTTCCCACTCGTGGGTCTTGAACATACTGCTTGGATGCTGTTTTTGAGCTTCTAGCATTCTACATGAGCCACAGATTTATTTATGGCTTTTGTGGTAGTTTATAGTAGACAGTCCCCTGATTTTTCCTGACCAGGCTGGCTACCAACTGCAACCTAAGATCTCAGCTTCTTGAGCAGCTAGGTTTTCAGAAATGAGCCACCAGATCCTTTGGCTTCCATGTTGTAATTTTTATGCTATTCTGGCTTTTTATCCTAGCAAGCTGTAACCCCAGTGGTTATACAAATTGCTACTAAATTCTATATTAATACCATGTGGCTCCTGATAGCTTGAAGAGATTTTGACTGATTAGGTCTTAATCAATCTTTATTTCATCTACTTATATTTATCATATGCATTGCTCTCTAAAAATGTATATAATAGTGTGAATGTTTACCTCCAAAACATAGGGTGAAACCAAACCCTCATTGTGAAAGTAAAAGGAGGCTGAATTTGGGGAAAAGTGATTAAATTATGAGGATTCCAGCTTCATGAATGGAGTTTGTGCTTTAAATAAAGGAAGGAGGTGGTGAACCTCTTTTTACATGGGAAGGAAGATACAGCATTGACCCATTTCCCACATGAGGATGAATGAAGAGGCATCGTCTAAGAAAGAAACAAGGAGCCTGCCCCCAGAGGCCAGATCAGCATTTGATAGCAACTGAGCTATTCGAACCTCTATAATCATAAAAATACACCTATATTGCTCATAAATAGCCCACATATGTTTTAATTATGGTAACATACAGGAGCTAAGATGAAGAGGTTTAGTTATGATAGTGAAATGTTGAAATATTTGTAATATGTTATCTATTTTGAAACCTTGAAAAATTACTGACTAAAGGTAAAGAAAATATGTTTCATGTTTCCATGATCCTGACCTACAGGCCTTTTTTTTGCTGACATCTTAATGTTCTTAAGAATATATGAAAGCATATGTGCATATATTTTTCTTGATTTTTAGACTGAATCTGAAATTCATTATACTATTGCATTTGTACTTGTACTATCTTCTCTACTTAATCCAAAGATGAGAGCCCTGCATTGGTGGATCACATCTATAATCCTGACTACTCAGGAGGCTGAGATTTGAAGAATGGTAGTTCAAAACCAGCCACACAGGAAAATCTATGAGACTTCATTCAGAAATAACTAAAAAGAGAATAAATTGGTAGAACATCATCCATAAGCAAGGAAGGCCATGTGTGAGCACAGGCCCTGAGTTTAAGCCCAGATACAGATACAGGCAAGTGAAGAAAGAAGAAAAAAAGGAGGGAAAGGAAGGAAAGAAGGAGGGAGGGAGGGAGGGAGGGAGGGAGGGATAGATACAGAGAAAAAGAGATACGGAGAGAGAGAGAGGGAGAGGGAGAGGGGGAGAGAGAGAGAGAGAGAGAGAGAGAGAGAGAGAGAGAGAGAGAGAGAGAGAGAGAGAGAGAGAGAGAGAGAGAGAGAGAGAGAGAGAGAGAGAGAGAGAGAGAGAGAGAACATTGAAGCTATTCCTATATCCAAAGAAGCAAGAAGCCCTGAGAAAAGAATGGCACTTGTAACAGGAATCACAGAATACTTACAGTGTCAGGAACTAGATGTTCCTTCTACAGCATTTGTGTGATGGAAGAGCCATCATTATCTTCCTGTTATTTGTAAAGGATCCATTTCAAATTGAGGCAAAAATCAGAAACTTGGGGATAGAAGATCGCCAATGAGCAGTTGCTTTGTCAGGAAGCCAGTGCAGAAAACAGAGCTGGAGAGGCCTAGTGTACTGATCTCTAATGAAATCATCATGGAGACCAGGGTCAGAAACACTGTCATGGGTGTGTTTTGACCCATGAACCAGCAGAAGAAGCACTAGAAATCTCCAAATCTTTGAATTGTACAGTCGAGTTAAAGAAAATGATAAAAAAGAGAAATAACCATGATGTCATCTAAAATAATGACATCTGTGTTTGATTTCAGAAAAAAAGTATGTGATTTAAACTAAATAATAGAAGACTTGGAGAGAAAATTAACCATTTAAATAATTAAAAAAGTAGACATGAACTCAACACCAGGTTAATGAAAAGAAGAAAAATCTAACATTAAGCAATATATTTACTTTGTTTACTAGAGTTTAGTTGTTTTATTAATATCGCAAGGTTAAATCATGATATATGTGAAATATATAATACATATTTATACCTCAATTGTATCATGTTAGTGTGCTATGAATTTTCATTGTAGAACTTATAGGTAATATATGAAATCATGCATGTATACATATACACAAACCAACATATACATTTCAAAGATTCTTCTACCTCGTATAAATAGCTCAGAAAGAGAACTCTTCATTGTATTGTTTTAGATGTTTGAATCACTGGTGAATACTGATACAACTCAGAATACATACCTGGTGTAGTCTCAAAGATTTAGATGTATCTAAAAGGTCAAAATTTTAGCTTCCCAAAAATGGAAGTGTATTTCTTACTCCTTTTCTAAGTATAAAATTAGAAGAAGTGCTAAGAGTCTTAGATTACTGAGAAACTCATTCATCTAAGCTTCGCATGAAATTGCTGCTGCCATATTCATTCTGTACACTTAAAATTGTAGTATCATAGAAAATCATCTCAAAGCAAGCTATATTATATAGAACAAAACTGCAAGACATTAATGCATATTAACACATTATTTTTCAGACTCATTTTGCTGATGTCATTATGATGTTGGTTCTGATTAATAAATATTATTATAAAATATAAAATGGTCTGGATTATTTCTAAATGAGAGCAGAGTTCAGGGAAGCCCTTAGCCACCAATAAAGAAAGAATGAAGGAAAACTAAACTATCACTGACATTAGTTTTGCCTAGAACTGATTCTATGTAATAAATGCCTTAGGTGTATCATTACCTCAGCATGTGTTCATAGACTCATAGTTTGGGTATAATAACCTCATAATATTCCAAGATATCTTGATTTGCTGGCAGCCTCAGTGATCTGCTTATTTACTTATGAAATCACAAATTATACTGGTTTCAGTGTAGTTTTAGTTAGGTATTGAGTGGGATTGTAGACACATATATACCATCTCTCAGTATTAATATCTTGGTATGTTCATGACTTGATTATGCAAAATAAAGAATTAAATTTAAAAACCAATGGAATGAACAACACTGAGAGTGAATCCTAATTTAAACTATAGATTTTGCAGATTCAACAAGTTCATTGAATACACCACCCAAATGCTCAATAGAAAATATTCTTATGAAAACATTTTCATGAAGAGTATGCTCTGTACCTCTTGGAAACATATTTTTCTTGTGTGATTATGTAATTTGAAGACATTCTCTTTCGAGGTCTCTGATAATTTGTGTGCTTTTAAGTTAGATATTTTAAAATATAATTTCATTGTCATTATTAATCAGGTAATGAGTACATTACTTTTTTGGAAATGTCACCCCTTCCTTCGATTTTCTAAGTTTCTCCCTCCTATCCCTGCAGAGAATTTACATAATGCATTTTCCACATAGTGTATACTGAAGAGTGGTTGCATTTGTTCACGTTTCTTTTCCCGATTTCTGCACCCTCCCATTGCCCCCAATAAAAGGAAAAACAATCACAACCAACTACAACAAAAACAATAACCCATGTTTCCACTTCTTGTTTGTATGTGAATACCTAGAGTCTTGCAATTTACTTAACAATGAAGTTTACCAGTATATAAATACATAATATACACACAGTTATATATAATATAAATGAATATATTATTAACATATATATTAGTGTGTATTTTATCTATTGTGTATTGATAGAAACACATTTGAACTATATGTTTATAAATAATACTGATACACATTGTATACAATTAAATATACATGTTTCCTGTCTTATCATGGGGCACATTATATTGTTGAAGTTTACAAAAGTTTGAAAGGGGCACACCTTGAGGAGTAATTTTACTTCAGTTGTTGAATTTTGATATGTTTCTGACTAGACACATATGGTAGATGACTCTCTCTTCCAAATTGGGCATCTGTGCTGATCCTCAACCACATGCAGCCCTGTAATCCCAACATAAACAGCTGACTTCTGAATGCTGTGTTGCAGGTATGTTTTTTTATATAAGTGTGCAATAAGTGACAGGAGGTATTCAATAATTTATTATAAAATTGTCTTTGTGTTGTATGATTTCACCTACTAAAACACTAATTTATGTATTGTGTGAGCACTTGGGGTTATTCAAGCTAAGTTTTTCATTGAATAATTTAATTTGTGTGTGTGAAAATTACAAAAATCTATACTAATTCCTTATTAGGAAGAAAGCAAGATAAAAAAAGAGGAAATATCTGTCATTATTTAAAAGTTGTTTTTCTATTATCTGATATCTGTTGTGCAACTGTATTGGATGAACTATCAGATTCTGATGCCATTTTCTTTCATGAAGTCATCCGAATTATATTTTGAGCTTCTTTCATAACTTCAATTCCTATATTTCTCTTAACTTTCTCACTTGAGGAAACCACAAAAACAATAGAAGCATCTAGTATATACTTATGGGATGACTGGAGCTTCTCTTTCTTTTGAAATGTATTTTTCATGGGTTTTACAAAGACTTGTGATGTGCCTTTTATTGAACTAAGATTTTTTTCTTTATCGTTTGGTACTGGTGCCTGGAGAAACAACTTTAAAATAGTACTAAAAATATGAAAAGATTCTTCCACAGTTTCAGTATTTTTAAATATCCCCAAATCTCATAAGGCTACAGATTGTAATATGAAAAAGAAATCTCTCACTTCTCCTCTCATAATTATCCTGAACTATTGGAATATAGAATGCAAATTAAAAATTCTGTTTTGTCAAATCGTTTAAATAGGGCTACAGGTGGACCCATTGCAACAATGAAATTTGTCAAAAGCGAACTTTACAACTCTGGTGGGAGGAGCTGGGAGGTTTGGGGGGCCGGGGGAGGATGGGACGGGATGGGAAGGGGAAACAAAGGAGGAGGCTAGAATGCTTGATAAATAATATACTCATTGTCTTGCCCAGGTAATTGTAAACCCTCTGTACAGTATTTTCACAATAAAAAAAGAAAAAAGTTATGTTTTGTAACAGAATAGGTTCATTAATTTGGGTGGTGTATGCCATATTTTTGTGTCGTTATAGACCAACAGCCAGTGCTTCATGTAGTTAGGAAGGGGTGTGGTTAAGAATAAATTTTATTTTATTGAAAAATTGTGTACTTGACCACCATTGGTTAATATGAAGAATAAGCTATTCTCAAATGATGAAATAATAGCAATATTTTGCCTTGCTCTGCTGTAACTTTTACCTATAATTGATGCATTTAAAATTTGGCCAGTTGATCAACTGGAAAATTAGTGATCAAATATTTTACCAACAATCATTTAAAATATGTGTAACCATGACTTAATTTCTTTAAGATGTAGTTATATACAATTCAGATGCAAAAGTACTCACAATGAGAACCATGGTATGTAAACATGTTCTATTAGCTCTGTTGTTCCCTATCCTAATGGTTTGCCCTCCATCTCTGTGTAAAAAATCGCTATTTCTTCTATAGTGCTTGCAATGGAGAATAGATGGACTATTTCTCTTAGAAATGACAATGCTGGTTTAAGTGATGGCACAGAGATGATTGCCTCTTTTTTCATACCTTTCTCAAGTGTAGAAAATCTACATTATGATTGATTTGAAGTAAGAGAATGTAAGAACTTAGTTTTTCATTTGGTTGTTATTATTTTTTTTCCAATTCTACCACATTTTCCCTGAAAGGTGTGATTGTGTAGAAGAAAAAGAGTCCTCAACTTTCATCTAAATTGTCTGGAATTTAGTCTCTGTTGCTCAACCTTTCCCCGATTTCTTGACAATGGAGAGAGAGAAAATGACTCTTGACAATGGAGAAAGAGAAAATGACTGTAAGCCTGACTCTATTAAAGAAGGAAAAATAATTCACAAAACCTGTTAATAATGATGTTAGATAGTTGTGAGCTGCTTCAATACTATTTTGCACCCTAGGACATAGATATCTTGTTTATGTAGAAATGAGGTTTTTGGCTTTTTTTCATGCTGGTCTTTGGGCTTGAACTCAGAGACTAGGTGCTGTCTGAAAGCATTTTTTTGACAGTTTGGGACTTGAACTAAGGGCTTTGACACAATCCCTTAGCTTCTTTTTCTCAAGGTTAGCCCTCTACCACTTGAGTCAGAGCATCACCTCCAGCTTTTTCTGTTTATGTTTTACTGACGAATCGAAACCAGGTCTTCATGCATGGTAGGTGAGCATTCTACCACTAAGCCACATTCCCAGCGCCTACCAAAACATTTTTGCTCAAGGCCAATGCTCTAGCACTTGAACTGCAGCTCCAGTTCTGGGTTTATTTGTTTTGTTTTTCTTTGTTTTGTGTCTATGTGATTTATTTCCTGCCTAGGCTGGCTTCTAACTATGATCCACAGACTTCAGCCTAGTGAGTATCTGGTATTCAGTTCATGTAGAGTTTTTAACAGAAGTTAAATGATAAGAAAACTAAAGCATTTGTTAAGGAGAAAACTGTAACACGAAGTGTTCTCAAGTTTTGCCATCTACCCACTGGAGCAAATGTAGGGTGTTTCAAATACATTTATAGACTCTTCCCTCTGTATGGGAATGTGTGGGGAATTTGCTGATGGCAGATTTCCTTCAGTCATTCCTCTAGGTAAGGCAGTATTCTGGGCTGCATTCTGTTACCCTGGGCTAAATTTGATCCTCAAATTCTTAAAAAGAAATAATAGTTTGTATACAATGCAGCCTGGCCAGTTCACAAACTGCCAAATTAAAAACAAAAGATCATTGAAGATTTGTTGTTGGGGGATTAAATTTTTTTGAGTTCAAAGTATATTTTAGATATGAAACCCTTGTCCGTTGTATGGCTAGCAAAGATCTTCTCCCATTCCGTGGGCTTTCTATTGATCTTGCTAGCTATATCCTTTGCCGTGCAGAAGCTCTGCAACTTCATGCAATCCCATTTGTCCAACAACCGATTTGTTGTTTTCCCGGGTCTCTATTAAGAAAATTTCAGCCTGTGCCAAGGAGACCTAGGGTTTCTCCTAATCCATCTTGTAATGTTTTCAGAGTGTCTGCTTTGACTCTGTGGTCTTTGGTCCATTTGGAGTTGATGTAGAAGAGTTTGAAATTTGGTATTAATATTCCTCCAGCAGTGTTCTTTCTTTGAGGATAGTTTTTGCTATTCGGGGTCTTTTATTGTTCCTTATGAATTTTTGAATTTCCTCTTTTATTTCCTTGAAGAATGAGATTGGAATTTTGATAGGTATTGCATTGAATTTGTAGATAGCCTTGGGAAGCATTGCCATTTTCATGATGTTGTTCTTTCCAATCCAGGAGCATGGGAGTTTTTGCCACTTTCAAACTTCAGATTGGTTTCATTTTTCAAGTTTTGAAAGTTTTTATCATAGAAGTCCTTCATTTCATTGGATAAGGTAATTCCTAGGATTTTTTTGTGGGGCTATTACAAATGTAGTTGCTTTCCTAATTTCAGCCACACTTTTCTAATTGTTGGTGTACAGAAAAGCCAATGAATAAGTGGGCTAAAGACTTAAAGAGAAATTTCTCTGAAAAGGAAAGAAGGATGGCCAAAACACACATGAAGAAATGCTCAACATCCCTAGCCATAAAAGAAATGCAAATCAAAACGACATTGAGATACCACCTCACTCCAGTTAGAATGGCTAAAATCAAGAACTCTAAAAACAACAGAAGCTGGAGGGGACGTGGAAAGAAGGGAATCTTACTGCATTGTTGGTGGGAGTGTAAACTTGTTCAACCACTTTGGAAATCAGTATGGAGTTTCTTCAAAAGACTTCACACAGAGCTCCCCTATGACCCAGCAATCCCACTTTTGGGCAATTACCCAAATGTTTACAAACAAGACCACACTAAAGCTACTAGCACGACTATGTTTACTGCAGCACTATTTACTGTAGCTAAGATATGGAACCAACCCAAATGCCCCTCAGTAGATGAATGGATCAAGAAAATACGGTATATATACACAATGGAATTCTATGCCTCCATCAGAAAGAATGACATTGCCTCATTTGTTAGGAAATGGAAACACTTGGAAAAAATTATATTAAGTGAAGTAAGCCGGGCCCAAAGACACATAGGTCCCATTGTTTCCATTATTTCCAATATCTAGTGTATGTCTGAATCAAGCAGAAAAGTTCAGATAAGGTGATGTTAGGGAATTGAGCCCTAAGATATGTATTCAAATGTTTTTTTTTCTTTCATGCGATTGTGTCTAACACATTTACAATATTATTTCTTTGTTGCTTTGTATGTCCCTCCCCCACAGTATAACCTCTGCTTTCATTGTATTTGATTTCGGTATGATTTGTGAAGGGGAAGGGGAAAAACAAATAATTTAAATAGGGATACAGATGTACTCAATGCAACAATGAGATTTACAGGTCGTTATATCGAAAAATGAATTTTACATCTTTGGTGCAGTGAGGGGATACTGGGGAAGATTGGATGAGCGGGTCGGGGGAGAGGACGGGAAGGGATGAGAAAGGGGAACAAAGGAGGAGGCTACAATGATTGATAAGAAATGTACTCATTATCTTGACCATGTAATTGTAACCCCTCTGTACAGTATTTTCACAATAAAAAGATAAAATAAAATAAAATAAATAAAAAATAAAAATGAAAGTTCAGGCTTCAAATTGGCACTCTTAACCGTAATAGCATATTGCAACTGGACCTGATTTGCTGTACCCTTCTAAGTGTCCTGAGTCTCTTTGTGTCCAGGTCTGGATATTTCTCTCAAAATTGTGACCTTAGGAGGGTGACAAATATAGGTGGCTCTAACCCTGATGTTTTTAGGTCTCGCGATATTTGGACTGAAAATAAACATAAGGATTAAACTCGGTAACCTTACCTCAAAGCTTTACATGTTTAATCACAATTCTTTTTATTTTTATAGCAAATCATTTCTACACACATACAATTTAATATTATTAAACTGAATTAAATATAATCCGGTAATGAATTGGCACCGATTCAGTTATTACTATCAATAAGTCCATCATGCAAACTATTACTCAGCAAGTCTATAGACTGCTAATTTTCAGAACCGCATCTATCATTAGAAGGATGTGTATATACAATGGAAGATTTATTAAGTACAGACATCAATTCTATGACATTTTGCATGCTGTTGTGTGTTAAAAATAAGATCATTGTCCTTAGAGTCTCTTGTGAAATACTGAATTTGAGTATTTGTAAATGTGGCATCTTTCTAAGTTATTTACATGTCAACCTTCTGTTCAACATCATACATATCTCCTTTTCAAATTAAGTAGATAAACTTTATTATCATTAAAACACCTTTGTTTTTCCAAGAGGAAGGATTAGATGCAGTCTCCTTGTAAGTGTAATTATGATTGCACCATGGTCATTATCCTTAATAATACTTTACACATATGTGCATGTTTATTTTCTCATTCTGACCAACTGATATCCTAGGAGGATTAATTTATGAAAGGTTAGAGCATGTTTAGACAATACATTTCTCTCAGGGACAATTTGTTCTTAGTTAAGAGAAGAATAATAAAGCTAAAAATATATTTTTGGTTTATTTTTTGGAATGTGTGTAAAAAATGTCTCTATAGTTGACTGATGTTTGTTCTAGCTCTATTTTTTTCTGTGGGACTGGAAAATCTAATTAGTCATTTGAATTTTACATAATTGTCTTCTGGGAACTCAGTACATATCTGTCCTAGTCTTCCATGTTGATATCAGCGTATTATGTTCTGATATCCTTAATTAGTCTACCTATATAGATTTAAATGGTTATCTTACTACCAACAAAAGCTCTATTCATACAATATTTTTGAAGTAGTAGAAAATTTTTCTATTTTAATGATAATTGTCTTAAATATTTACTGACTCTAGTTTCAATGGGCTATGCTTCAAACTGATTAATTAGATATTTTTTCATGTAATGCTTCACAGCTCAGCTTGCTTTTTTAAATAATTTCTCTCTGTAGTAGTTACTCAAATAAATAAATTCATAGTGTCTCATATATGGGAAGCACTTTTAATGTATGCTTTAAATGACATGACTACTATATAAACTGAAATATTTGAAGAAATAGGACTGTTACAACATGAAAATAAGGACATTGACATTGCAAGTATAAGAAAGAAAAGAAAATAGAATTCCATTATGTATATATACCACATTTTCTTGATCCATTCATCTACTGAGGGGCATCTGGGTTGGTTCCATATCTTAGCTATGGTAAATAAAGCTGCAATAAACATAGTCATGCTGGTAACTCTAGTGTGGTATTGTTTGTGATCATTTGGGTAAATGCCCAAAAGAGGGATTGCTGGGTCATAGGGGAGCTCTATGTGGAGTCTATTGAGGAACACCCATACTGCTTTCCGAAGTGGTTGAACAAGTTTACACCACCACCAACAATGCAGTACGGTTCCCTTCTGTCCACTTCCCCTCCAGCATCTGTTGTTATTAGAGTTCTTGATTATAGCCATCCTACATGGGATGAGGTGGTATCTCATTGTTGTTTTATGTCCACCTGTCTTTCCTCTTCAGAGAAGTTTCTCTTTAACTCTTTAGCCCACTTTTTTATTGGGCAGTTGTTTCTTGGAAGACTTGTTTTGGGGGGATTTAATTTTTTACCTTCCAGGTATATTTTACATCTGAGACCCATGTCTTTTGTATGGCTAGTGAAGATGTTCTCCCAATTTCTTAGGAAATGGAAAGACTTGGAAATAATTATATTAAGTGAAGTAAGCCAGGCCCAAAGAAACATAGGTCCCATGGTTTCCCTTATTTGCAATAACTAGTATATGTCTGAGTCAAGCAGAAAAGGTCAGATAAGTTGATGTTAAGGAAATGAACCCGAAGATAAGATTCAAATGATTTTGTTTATTTTCTTTCATGCAATTGTTTCTCACATAATTATAAGATGATTTCTATGTTACTTTGTATATCCCTCCCCCGTTATACTCCATGCTTTCACTGTATTTGATGTTGGTTTAATTTGTGGATGGGAAGGGAAAAAACAAATCGCTTAACTAGGGATATAGATAGACCCATTGTAACAATGAGATATACACGTCGTTATGTGGAAAAACAAACTTTACAACTTTGATGGAGGATGAGGGGTGGATCAGGTGGAGGTGGGAGGGGAGTATGGGAAGGGATGGGAAGGGGAAACAAAGAGGAGGCAACAATGCTTGATATGAAATGTACTCATTATCTTGCCCATGTAATTGTAACTCCTCTGTACGGTATTCACACAATAAAAAAGAAAAGAAAACAGAATTACAGCTTGTAAGAGAACGCTTTTGATTTATTGGAAAGACAATACATAAGAAAGTAAAGAGAGTGTCATGTTTTAAAAATTCCTAGACATGATTACATGGCTCACTCACTAAGAAAAATAGCATAGAATACACTTAGCTTTGATATAGAATGATACAGCAATTAATATTCTATAAGCAACTAGAATTCTGTAAGCAATTGAATCTGGTCTGAAGGAACATGCTATTACTTAAAATAATATGATTAGTTGGGTCAACAACTCAAAGCTTGGACTAATTTTTATAGTAGAGTTTAAAATTTGGTATTGATATTCCACCAGCAGTGTTCTTTCCATTGAGGAGCATTTTTGCTATTCGGGGTCTTTTATTGTTCCATATGAATTCATGGATTGCCTCTTCCATTTCCTTGAAGAGTGAGGTTGGAATTTGCTTGGTACTCGCATAAGAACAGACCTCAGGACCAATGGAAAAGAATTGAAAACCCAGAAAGGAACCTACAGACCTAATGTCAACTAATCTTCAATAAGGGAGCTAAAATAGTAGAATGGAAGAAAGACAGCCTCTTCAGTAAATGGTGCTGGCAAAATTGGTTAACTACATGTAGAAAATTAAAGCTAGATCCTTATATATCACCCTGCACCAGAATCAACCCCAAATGAATCAAAGACCTCGGAGTCAAAGCAGACACTCTGAAAACATTACAGGATGGAATAGTAGAAACCCTAGGTCCCCTTGGCTCAGGCCAAAATTTTCTGAATCGAGACACGGAAACACAACAAATCAAAGAAAGGTTGGACAAATGGGACTGCATGCAGTTGTAGAGCTTCTGCATGGCAAAGAATATAGCTAGCAAGATCAATAGAAAGCCCACAGATTGGGAGAAGATCTTCAGTAGCCATACAACGGACAAGGGTCTCATATTTAAAATGTAATTGGAACTCAAAAAGTTAAATACTCCAACAACAAATCCTCAAAAATAACTGCCCAATAAATAAGTGGGCTAAAGACTTGAAGAGAAACTTCTCTGAAGAGGAAAGAAGGAGGGCCAATAGACACATGAAGAAATGCTCAACCTCCCTAGCCATAAAAGAAATGCAAATCAAAACAACATTGAGATACCACCTCACCCCAGTTAGAATGGATATAATCAAGAATTCTAACAACAACAGATGTTGGAGGGGATGTGGACAGAAGGGAACCTTACTTCATTGTTGGTGGGAGTGTAAACTTGTTCAACGAATTTGGAAATCAATATGGAGGTTCCTGAAAAGACTTTACACAGAACTCCCCTATGACCCAGCAATCCCACTTTTGGGCATTTACCCAAATGTTTACAAACAAGAACACACTAAAGCTACCAGCACAACTATGTTTATTGCAGCATTATTTACCATAGCTAAGATATGGAACCAACCCCGATGCCCCTCAGTAGATGAATGGACCAAGAAAATGTGGTATATATACACAATGGAATTCTATGCCTCCATCAGAAAGAATGACATTTCCCGATTTGTTAGGAAATGGAAAGGCTTGGAAAAAAATATATTAAGTGAAGTAAGCCAAGACCAAAGAAACATAGGTCCCATGCTTTCCCTTATTTGCAATATCTAGTATATGTATGAGTCAAACAGAAAAGGTCAGATAAGGTGATTTTAGGAAAATGAACCCTTAAATATGTATTTAATTGTTTTTTTCTTTCATGCATTTGTTTCTAACTCATTTATAAGATTATTTCTTTGTTGCTTTGTATGTCCCTCCCACACAGTATAACCCCTGCTTTTACTATATTTGATGTCGGTATAATTTGTGGAGGAGATGGGGAAAAACAAGTCGTCAAGGATACAGGTGGACCCGTTGCAAGAATTTGAAGTACAAGTTGTCATGTCGAAAACGAACTTTACAACTTTGGTGGGGATGGGAGGGGGGATTCGGTAGGGGAGCGGGGGGAGCCTGGGAAGGGATGTGAAGGGTAAACAAAGGAGGAGGCTGCAATGCTTGATAAGAAATGAACTCAATATCTTGCCCATGTAATTGTAACCCTTCTGTACAGTATGTTCACAAAAAAATTAAAATTAAAATTAAAAAAACTTGGACTAAATGAATCAGTGGAAAATAAGTCATCACATAAGGACTATAGGAGAGATGCACCATACAGAAACAGTTCATTTAGAATAAGCAGAAGAGGGACACACGCAGAGAGAATAGATCTAAGACGGAGTCTCTGAAGATATCCTTACGATGAACATTTTGTTTTCCTAATGAGATAATGTTTTTTGATCCCAAATTCTACATATCAGTCTTTTCTATAAATAGCTCATAGAGGAAGTTAGAATGAATAAAGCAATACTTTGATTCAGGAGAGAGATGTTACGCACTGAGCAAAACCATGTGAAGCATGATTGTATCCTGCAGAGACCTGGTGTGGATAAACGGAAGTTAAGAAATTCATATCACATTTCCTTACCCATTTTAGGCTACAAATCTCAGTTAATGGATGGATATTATATTTATCTTTGTTTCTTCAAGTATGTATCAGTTAGGGTTCTCTAGCTAACAACAGCTAGTAGTTGATTATCTATACATAGATGGTCCTTGATATCCAGGGGACATTGGTTCCAGGAATCCCTCTGGATATTGAAATCAATTGCATTATACATCACAGTGATGTATTCACATATTACTTGTGAACACAGCCCTGTATACTGTAAATAATCTCCATGTTATTTATAATATCTATTAAAGTGCAAATTGTATTCATTGTTATTCTCTATTACTTAGAGATTATTGGTAATAATCATGCTTAGTAAAGAAATAATTTATTTTATAATTATATTATATCTGCTCTCAGTTGAATCCATAGATGTAGAACCTATAGAAAAGAGGAATAATTCTATGACTAGTGTGTATCTACTTTTTTTTAGTTCATAAAGGCATATATATGAATATACATAATCAGCTGATGTAAATTGTGCAGTTTGGCCAGTCTTCAATCTGTAGTGCAAGCTGTTTCAAGGCAGAAATTCCTGGCCAGGCACCGATGTTTCATTCTTGACCATAATTCCCTAGGGAAATTTCAGTTTTATAATTAAGACCTATCAACTAAATGGATGAGGTCAGGTTTAAGGACGGTAATCTACTTTACTTTAAGTCAATTGATTCTATGTGTTATCCACATCTTTAAATAAAATGCCTTCACATCAGCACCAAGATTAGTAGTGCTTAATTGGACAGTAAGGTAATATTGCTTATGCAAATGGGCACATAAAACTCATGCCACTGTTCTTTTCTTACCAACTTGACACCTATACATATATCGTCCATACATATCATTGTGATCTGTTTTAGCTCCCTGCCTGCTTGTTTTGGACATAAGAAAATTAATTGAGGTAGATTTATTTTTCTCATGATTTCACAAGCTTCAGTTCATCATTGAAGGAAGAATGAGGAAGAACAGGTCAGCTTTCATGATGGAGGCCTGGAAGCACAGAAAAAGAACATAAGATGGAGCCAGGGCAAGATGTACATAGCCCTGAGAACATGCAGTAGTGAGCCACTTCTAATGGTCCAACAGCCAACTCAGCATGGCTTCCCAACAGTTTCATCAGGCTACAGACCCATCAAAGCAGTCCTTAGGTGAGAGCCTTTGTAATGTAATTGTCTCTGAACATGTCTACCCCAAACCACCCAGAATTATTTATCAATCTCCTAGGTGTTCCTCAATCCAATAAATTTGAAAATTAAGACTTCCCACAATATTATCCAAATAAAGATAATAGGAAAGTCCTACTTCCACCAAACATATGCCTGTCATACCTATAACTGAAAACTTCTCAACTATTTTCTTCATGTCTTGTATGAAAGTCATATTTCTTGATAGTTCCATAACTGAAATAACATGGAACAAAATAATCTATTCTAATACCATTTTTGGTTATAAAGTGTTAAGAACGGAAATAAAATAAAATATCAGATTTTCTCTCTCATAAATATGTACATAATCTAAATATATTAAGAAAAATCACTGTAACAATTCCAGATATGTATTCATCAAAACTCACAACTAGCCACCTGGTTTTAATTACTATTTAGAATTACTTCCTTATTCTTCTAATCATTTCATATGCACCTTGTCCTCACAAGAACCTCTGATGGTGTACTAGATTTTTTCTACTAATGTAATAAAATTCCTAATATGATTAAATTAAGATGAAAAAGTTTTTTAGCACAGAGTTTTGGCTAACTTGTAACATGTCTTGTACATTGTGAAAGCAGTACATGACAGAGCAAGCACACTTCTCTGAATATTAAGAAGCAAAAGAGAGCAAGGAATGGACAAGACAAAATCCCAATTACTGAGAACTTCCCAGTAGGTCCCATTTCTCTATGATCCCTACAACTGGCAATAGCATCAAAACCTGGAGACCATGTTTTAATACATCAGCCTTCTATTCACTTTTAAAATCCGAAATGTGAAAGCTAGTCATATTTTCTTTGTTTGGGGGGTGATCTTCAATACTGACACATCCGGGTTTATAGTAGTGCCAATAATTATCTTGCCATGTCTTTGATGAAGTAGTCATAATTTTTCCATTGCCTCTAATTACAAGACACTGTGGTATTAAGCAATACCATACTCGATAATCATTGTCACTTTTATGTAGCAATGGTCCAATTTTCTTTTAGTATCCAAGATAACCAAAACCAGTTTTGTTCTTTGTTCTTCACCAGCTGTAGAGGTAGGAGGTGTTCACAGAGAAAGGTTTGATTTCTGGTTGAATACTATTTGTGTCCCCCTGTGAAGCACTCTTAACTTTGGAAATAGAATAAGAACAGAGCTTAAGAAGGCCACACAGGAAATAAAAATATTATTACTGGAATTAGCTATGATTAACCATGAGCAACGCTACTTCCTTTGATCATTGGACCATGGAATCTTGGCTATGAGATAAAGGGCCATACATATGGAATCATTGCAACTTTGAATGGTTTAACATGAGAAAGTCCAAGTTCTCAACTGGGCAGTGCCAGGTAGTTGGTTAAGAGGAATCTTAAGTCACCAACTCAAACTAGGACATTCTGAAGGACAATATTGATACGATCTAGATCATAATAAGACACTTGGATAAAATCAAGTCATTCTCTAAAACTGCATTCTGAAACCAGTTATCTGCTGTGATAACTTCAGTAATTTTCTAAATTTAGTCATTTATATTTTTCTTAGATTTACTGAAGGTAATCACAGAATCTTTGTATCAGGGTTGTTACTAAGATTGTCCATTGATAGATGGAACATAATTTAGAACAATGCCAGGGAAATAGAAAGTACTCTTAAGTATCACCATCATGGACATTAAATCATAACTTAAGCTCTTTAAATGACAGATATGGAAAAATGTTTGTGGTATGGTAGAATCAGAATGCTCTAAAGAGTGAGATGTTTCTTCCTGCCTCTGTTTGTGTATGTGTGTGTGTGCGTGTGTGTGTGTGTGTGTGTGTGTGTGTGTGTGTGTGTGTGTGTGTGTGCATATATATGTATATATGTGCCAGTTCTGGGCTTAAATTGAGGGCCTAGGCACTATCCCAGAGCTTTTTGCCCAGGACTTGAGAAAAAAAAACATTTTTCCTCAAGACGTTAACTCTATGAGCTTCAGCTCAACGTTTGGCTTTCTAATGCTTGCTTAGAGGTAAGAATCTCGTAGGTTTTGCTACTTGTAATGGCTTGGTCCTTAATCCGCATATCTGAATTTCACAAGTAGTTAGGATTATAGATGTCAGCAACCAGAGCACCACTCATTTTTTCCTCTTTTGTATAGACCTTAATACTTCTCTTTAAAGATCTTAGACAAATAATCATATGAAAGAAAAAAAAAACACTTAAATACATATCTTAGGGTTCATTTCCCTAACATCAACTTATCTGACTTTTTCTGCTTGATTCAGACATATACTAGATATTGCAAATAAAGGAAACCATGGGACTTATGTTTCTTTGGGCCTGGCTTACCTCACTTAATATAATTTTTTCCAAGCCTTTCCATTTACTAACAAATGGGGCAATGTCACCTCCCCCACAATATAATCCCTGCTTTCACTCTATTTGATGTTGGTTTAATTTGTGGAAGGGAAGGGGGAAACCAAATCATTTAAATAGGGATACAGGTGGACCCATTGCTACAATGAGATGTACAAGTCGTTATGTCGAAAATGAACTTTACAACGTTGATGGGGTGGATTGTGTGGGAGGGCGGGGAGGGAGGATGGGAAGGGATGGTTAGGGGAAACAAAGAAGGAGGCTACAATGCTTGATAAGAAATGCACTCATTATCTTGCCCATGTAATTGTAACCCCTCTGTAATGTATTTTCACAATAAAAAATAGAAAAAGAAAAAAAAGGAATCTTAGACAAGTGTTTAAAGTCTTCCAAAGTTATTTTTATCATCCGCAAAACAATGTTAGAAATACTCATATACATTATAAACATAGATATACATGTATACACATACTTTTATAAATGCAAGAACCAGTGTATTTTCGATATACATGTATATACATACTTTTATAAATGCAAGAACCAGTGTATCTGAATCTTAAAATTTTGCATTATTCTTTAGAAAAGTAATTACTTTAAGTATGCATTGCAACCATGAGTAGTGCAACTTAATTGTCAGATAGTTTCATTAATTCAAAATTTAGCTCATTCATGAATAAAATATTCTCAGGGAAAATGTCAATATACACATGTATATGAAAGTAATACAATGAACTCTAGAATTGCCATTCTATTATAATAAGCCAACCTTGTTAAACTGATATGCTTCTTCTCATGAATAACAACTAGATATTTTCACTTAGTCTGGAGGGTCATATTCAACTTGACAAATTGCTTTGAGAAAATTCCCCTATCAAAGATATCATGTAAAAATCTTCTTTTTGGAAAGTGGATTAACATGGTATAAACGGCTTTCTTCTCAAGTGTGTGTGATGAGGCTATCAATTTACATTCTGTTTTGAAAGAGAGATTGTAGAGGATCTATTTTGATGTAGTGAATGCTATAGAAATATACATATTAAGTTATGATGCCATCTACAATACTATATGAATGTGCCTAAAATTGTAATGAGATTTTTGTTACCTCTTTGTATTCTAATGGTATGAAGAATATTGTTACTAGATATTCAGAGATACATTGTATTCTAATTTCAACTACTCAATGAATATTTAAAGTTGTATCAGTTATCTTGTTGTTGAAAGCATAGTGGACTAAGGCCGTGATTTTTGGATCATTGGTCTGGCTTTAAAAAATCATATTCTGGAGAGAAATTGAGATAATTATCCATTTAGGTACATGGGTTATTTCCTGTTATTGACTTATTGTTATGGTAACAATAGAGTATAGAAACACTTGATTCTATCAAACGGTTGTCAAGTCAGTAATTTTCACATGTCACTACTCCTAAGAAAACTATACTTTTTTCTCCTCTCTGTCTCTCTGTATCTATTTAAGTCTCTGTCTCTGTCTCTCTCTTGTGTCTCAATACTGGTGGTTGGACTCAGGAAGTGACATTGTCCTTGAGCTTTTTTTGGTAGTTAACTGCAGATAAGAGTCTCATAAATTTTCTTGCCTCGGCTCTTTTCAAACAGTGATCCTAAAATCTTAGACTCCTGAATAGCTACAATTGCATATGCGGGTCACCAGCACTCACCTTCTTCAGTAATAATAATAATTATTATAATACAGTTATAATAATTGTAACACATATATAATATGATATAATATACCATATGATGTTTAATAATAGAATTATAATATAGTATAACTATATTATAATATATAATATAATGTATATTATATATTGCACATTATATAATATAACATTACATATTGTGTATAATATAAAACACATTATATATAAGTATACATCATATAATATAATGTATAACATATGATATCTATTATATATCACACATTATATACAATAGCTTATATTAACATATACTGTTATAGTATATATTATAATATATTATATTCGAGTATATGCAATATACAATATTATATACAAACATAATATCTTACATACATCATATTGTCATTACATAATATATACATTATATAATGTATATAATATACATCATATAAAATGATAATATAATATTTATTATATATCATTATTATGATGCATGAATTCTTACTAAAAATTGTTAATGCTGCTACTTGGGCTTGAAGTCAGGGCCTTGTACTTTTGCTGGGCTTTTTAGCTTCATATTGGTACTTTATCATTATCATTTGATCCACTGGGGCTGGCTGCAAACTGAGAACTCCGGGATTCTCAGATCTCAGCCTCCTAGTATCTAAACCTACAGTGATTTGCCAGTAGCATCTAGATTTTTTATTTTTTTCCTTTCTCATTTCATATTCAGAAAATAAAAAGGTTTTCTGTAAACTTCTATGTCTTTCGTCTCTTGGACATTTAGTCATGCCTTCAATATATTCCTTGTGCAACAATTAAATCTAGAGTAATGATTCCATTTTCTTTCATTGTATCATAGAAAATTATGAAGTAGTCCTATAAATGCTCCCAGTCACACATATGTATATGTTTTATGAAATTAAATCATAACAATTACTCATCATTGTAAATTATTTTAGGAAAATGTTTGCCGAAACTAACCACATAATTTTATCATTATCCAAGAAAAATATCCCCTCCTAATTCAAATAGAAAGGAAAGAAAACCTGTTCATATTAATTTTCTGATTAAATCCACTACTTTTTCTATATATCCTTTTGGAAGAGTTATCCATTTGATATTTAGCTAGATACCTTGTATAGTCCTAAGGACAGAAAAGTAATGGGTTATGTTAAATGTTTCTCATAGTAATTACCTCTCATGAAGAAATTATGGGTAAACAGAAGGGTAGGGGGTACCATTTGTTGGTAAACTACAGGAACATAACACTTTTGAGATTTGGGTTAGAGAAAATAAATAATGAATCCACTGGAACTTATAGAAATTGTTAGGAAACATTTATAGGATTTATGATGAGCAGTTTCTTGCAATAATTTAGAAGGTCTAGGCTTGCACATAAATGCCTAGGTGCTTGTTAAAGTATGATGAACCACGTAGCATATTGTTTCTGTTTTATCCAAGATTTAGATTTAAAGTCATAGAATGCTGATACCAGTGAGGAATTTCAATGTACACTTCCACTCAAAAATTAAGTATATGGAATAATAATATGGAATAATATATATATATATATATATATATCAGTTTTTCCCAAAGGAAAGACAAAATAGAATGCACAGAAATTTAAATATTGGAATGTAGGACATATTATATTTTTATGAATTTTTTATGTGGATACATCTAGGACCTAACCAGTTTTATGAAAGTCATATCATTTATAAGTTATTTATTTTCAAAAATTATTTGTTGATAGAATACATCAACCATATCGATGAGTGAGGAAAAATAAATTTGTTATAAAAGTATGTTACCTTATTTGTTATAACATTATTCATAATATTTTTATGATAAAACATATTATGGAAAAACTATATTAAACCAATATAAATAGATTTATAATATTGATATTGAATCCTTGAAACTATAGAAAGATGAATTAATAATGGGCGTGTATACATAAACTATGATGATAGACAATTGCTCATTTCATAGGCTTTATTATATTCTAAAAGTCTTAATTTTTTAGTAAATGAAGACATATGCTTTTAACACATCCATTTGAAATAACTTCAAAACCACTAAGAGCAGGATTTTTTTGTCAACTCTATGAGATTAGTTATAGATGCTTCAGATGCTTTATTAAATAAGTTATGCTAATTATTTTATTGCATGGTTATTGTAGTATTGCAATTTTCTACTAAAACTATGTATTATGATGAATTACATATAAAAATACCAGTTAATTTTAATAGATATATGCAGTAAGCTGTGACTTCTAATAATCAAGGATGGAGAACACTTACATACGTGTTCAGTGCCCTTTTAAATCCTGTAGAAATTAGTACCTCTTTCAAAAGACCCCTAGGAAACAATTCATTAAATAATAGTAAACACAAGTTTTGTCTTATAATCAGTGCTATATTGTATCCATAGTTTTTCAAGACAGAGTTATGACTCATATTTATAAATGTTCCTCTTAATATTGTCTTCACTGAATCAAAACGATTCTAGCAAATGGTTTTGAATTTCTGTTTGTGTGTGTGTGTGTGTGTGTATGCATGCATGTGCGTTTGTACATGGAATGTGTGTGTTAGTGCTGGGTATGTACTTAGGTCCTCATTCTCTCCTTTCACTATTTTTGCTGGAAGATGGACCTCTACCACTTGAGCCACAGCTACATTTAGAGAATTTTACTTAATAATTGGAGGTAAGGCTTTCCTGGTATTTGTCTGACTAGACTGGCTTCAGATCTCAGGCCCTTGAGTACCTAGGATAAGAGGATTGAGCCACTGCTGCCTGGCTAGGAGCTTGTGTTTGTTTGGGTTTTTTGTTGGATTCTAGGAAATTTTGAATTTCCCTCTTTATTTAATATTGACCAAATCATCTTTTATCAGATTGTGTTTAGTTCTTTTATGTCGTCTCCTTGCAATTCTCTCAGCTTACAGAATAAGGAGGTATATTGCTGCATACTAAGGAGTATCTATGAACTTATATATCCATTCTGTATTTGCATTAAGCTAAGCAGAAGATTATAACATCTCTGATACCAATCCTCTAGTCTTATATTTCTAGCCATCGCATCTTGTCTGAAAGTTTATATCCAAAAAATGAGAAACAGTTCCCTCTATTCCATTGTTCATTTCTACTTATTCCACATACTGCTATCAGAATGGCTGACCAAAAACTTACTGTATTGATCACCATCAGCTTTATAGCTGCTCTTCAGTTTCCATGTTAATTAACTCTGTGCCTATTTGTTTTTGCTTTCTTTTTTTGTTTGTTTATTTGGTCTGTTGTGGAGGCTGAACTCTGGGCTTGGGTGTTGTCCCTCAGTTCTTCAACTCAAGGATAGTGCCCTACTACTTGAGCTACAGCGCTACTTCCAGCTTTTTTCTGCTTATGCGGTGCTGAGGAATCGAACCCTGGGCCTCATGCATGAGAGGCAAGCACTCGACGCTTAGCCAACTTCCCAGTACCCCATTTTCAATGTTTTTATAAATAGGCTAATTCCATACACTTACCACGTAAATGTTTTACAAGTACTTACTCCCAGTATTTACCTTAGCTTTTCAAATTCTTTTAATTTTATTTTATTGTAAAGATGCTGTACAGAGGGGTTACAGTTACATGAGTAAGTCAATGAGTATATTTCTTGTCGAGCCTTGTTACGCCTTCCCTTGTTGTTCTCCCACTATCCATTCCCTCCCCAACCCCTCTCACTCCTCCCCCCACTGAAGTTGTAAAGTTCATTTCCAATATACATTCTTGGGGGTTGCAATGGGTCATCCTGTTTCCTTGTTTGGGAAGCAATTTTTACACTTATTATTATTTTCAGCTTCAAATATTATATTATGACCTTTTTTGTTATATATATTATTTTCACTAAAATGTAAAAATAAATACGTAAGAATATTTTCTTAAATATTTTAGTATATATTATTTTCTTATGTTTTTTCTATACCTTTCATGGGAATTATTTCAATAAAGTGCAAACTATAAAGTTTTTTGGTGGCAGAAATATAAGAAAAATTAAAAAGAAAAAAAGCATCTGAGAATATTCATTTCTTTTGTAAATCAGAAGGTAAGACTACCTCTTGAATTTTTATATTCTTACTATAGGCACATTCAAAGTATATACTAATATAAATTTTAAAATGCTTAAAATGTAAGTGTCTATTAATTTTCCTAATTGGATCAATAAAGTAAACTACTAACTTTAACTTGTATTCAACTAGTTTGAAATACTAATTTTTAACTAGTTTTATATGTTAATACTAATTCACTTTATTGAATCAATTGCATTTGTCAGTGACAATTTCATTTAGAGCTACTTATGATGCCAAGTGAGTAATCATACTATTAATTTTGGCATGAATGATCTCAGAAAATAAATAAATACTTTAAAATTACACACCAAAAGATTTCTTTAACACTGAATAACTGTGTTGCACCTTAACATGTTCATTCTGTCGTTTTTATTCCTGAGTTGTAATCATTTATGTAGAAAACCTCATTATCTTAGTACCTTTAAAAACAGTTCCTAGAACAATCTGTAAGGATTACTGTACCTCACTTTGACTATGTCAGACACCTCTGCGTGTTCCTTTTGCTAGCACAGTGACACACCTTTTATTCTAGAACTGTTCATGTTATAATTTTCCACTGTGTGTATGGTTAAGTTTCATGAGCAAGAGAGGAGAGAGACTTTGAGTAAGTCGAGACTTTGACTCGAGACTTCGAGTACAGTGCTTGACAAGCTTGGAAGAGCTCTGAAGTGTAACAGTCCTGTAACTTTGAGCAGTACTTCTGACATCACAAATGCTCTCCGGGAGGCTATAAGACAGGGGGTGAGTGGCTATCCCACGCACGAATTGCAGGAAGCAATTAAAGGCTATAGTGAATCTAACACTGGAGAGCTAACTGGCTTCCAGAGTGATTTTTCGTTATGCTTCAATGTTATACATTTCAATTATTCTTGCTCCCTAATACCAACTTCTTCACCCTGTTAAACACACATTTAATAACTGTCCTTTCCTTCTTAACAAGCAATAGAGAAAAAAGAGTTAAAATATTTTCTCAGAAAGCACAGAAGCTAAGAGGAATGCTAGAGGACTTAGAAAGTATATTTAGGGAAGTAATTTAAATCAATCGCAAGCTCATAGTCATATTCAAGAAGTAACATTGCTTATGTGAAAATTAGAAGGTGATTTTATCTGGTGGGAATTGACAAATATATATCCAATATTAATCTTCCTTTACAAACATTCTTAGAGAAATCCACAATGACGGGCTAAAATATACTTTTAAGTCTTTACTGAAATTGTCATTTATTTCCAGGTTTCTTGCCTTTATTATTTTAATTGTAAGGTAATATCTAATGTATGGGACCTGTGCAATGTTGTTGTTCATATCATATCCAAAAATGTTCTCTAACAATTATTTCTTAACAATGTTTATGCAATCACATGAACTCACTTGGAGAGTGTTAAGTAAGGCTAGCTGATTCCTAAAATTCACCTTGCCTAAATCAGTAATGGGGACTAATGTTATTGGAGTAGGCTCATTATTATTGTAAATTAATATATTATCATTGAAATTATTACACTACTGTTAGAAGTTAATGTAAAATACTACTTGAAAACTAGTCCCCTAAAAATTGTGCATTGACAGCCTATTGCTATTTTACATAGTTAGATTATAGCAATGTTACATATTGGATAATTCATCTTGTTTTATTTCAAAAAATAAACTCTGACTTAAAAGTAAAATGATTTCTTTAGTTAATATTTCTTAGTGTGAGAGGTACTCTGTATGTACTGAATTTAGAACTTTGATATTTGTTCATAAGCTTTCTTATGATACTTTAATTTATACTTATCAGCATAGTGAAACAAAATTGACATTTACATATAATATTTCTAGCCATGAAAGCTAATTAAGCATAACTTGTACCAGTATTGCCTGTTTCTGCCATGTTTTTTATGTTATAATATCCAATTTAAACTCTTAATCCCAAAAGAATAAACTATTTATTTGTAGTTAGAAAAAAAACACTTTAATTTATGCTAATTACAATGACTAGAATCTGAGAGGTAGCAGCAGGAAAGTAACTCATATTTGTAGGAAGGTATCCATTCTAGAATGAAGAATGATAGTACAACTGAATAAATTGGCCCAAGAGGATCAAGTTAAGCCATAATTGGAAATGCTAAAAGTAAAATTACAGAGCTGTAAATAAAACATCATAAACTGTACTAAGGTAATACCCCCAAATGACAGATACAGAAATCACAAGAGAAGAAGAAAACAATTAATCAATATTTTCAAGTCCTTAGTAATACCTAAATTTAAGAATAATCATGTTGGAAAAAGATTTATATTCCAGTAGATTTCAATATTTTTAAAATTTTATCTAGGGTCAGAAGGATAAACAGATATAGCAATTAATAAGGCCTAAAAGATGGGGTCCTGACTATGTGTATTACTATTCTCATTTCATGCCCTACTCAGGTCCTAACCCTCTCTGCTCCACCAAACTTGGCCTCCCTACTACATATGCTTTTGACATATTACACATGAATTTACCTAGTTTGTTGCAAGCTTTTGTTTGTTCTTGCCTCTCAGATTTCTAGCTTCCCAAACAGGTATTTGATTTACTTCTTTCACTTTTTAGTTTTTTTTTAAGTAAACACTCACTAGCTGATGTTATTGATTGATTGCTTGATGGATGGATGGATTGATGAATGGATAGATGGATGGATGCTTATACATGGGCTTGAACTCAGGACCTCACTCTCTCCCTTGTTCCCCTTCCCCCCACACACACATCAAGACTGGTTCCCTACCACTTGAGCCCTGGATCCACTTCTGACTTCTTGGTGGTTAATTGGAAATGAGGCTTCAAACCTTGATCCTCAGAGCTCAGTCTCCTGAGTAGCTAGGATTATAAGCATGAACCACCACCACCCAGGTCATATTGACATTATTTGTGTGTTTGTTTTCCCCAAGCACACAAAAGGATTAAAGTAAAATATTACACAACTGTTTAATTTGGTACTCATTAGGGCAAAATTAGAACTCTTTCTTCCAAAAGACTTATAACAATCTGCTACATATTTATATCTAGGATTGGAAGAACTTAGCATTTTCTTGTCCTGGTGAGATTTCACTGAAAAAGACATTGCTATTTTCTCATTCACATATTTACTGCTGCCATCTTGGTAAGCTTGCCGAATGTGCACATGTGCACATGAATGTGGATTCTTATCATTTGTTTGAACTATATTCTATACATTTACCATGCACTCCAAATTGCTTAATACTAATGATTACTTCACAGAACAGAACTTCAGTTTGTGAATGTACTTATCAATTAGATTAATTAATTAATCAATTATTAATTCTTAATTCCCAATTAATTAACAATTCTCAATAGTTCAACCTGACAGTTTCTTTAGTCTGCTTTCACAAACACAAGATCAAGGGTCAGAAGTGTTAGGAAACCTGCCGATGGCCATACATCTAACATGAGTTGGGATTACAATGCAGTTTTTCTGGACAGGTAAGGTAGCATGGAATAGAGCTTGAGCCTCCATTTGAGGCCCAGGAAAAATGTTATTTAAAACTTCTCATTAATGTACTTTCATTAATCATAATGCATGAACATAAATTCATTAATTATAAGACATTCACAGCATTTATATAATATACAAATGGAAGAACTGGGTGAAGAGAGTGGAACTATTTGTGTTAGCTTTCCAAGCTTTCTACAAATATGAAGAATGTTCTATAAGGGAGAAATATAGAAAAGGTGACATTGATTCAGATCCATTGTATTCATAAGCTGGCTTGTGGAATTAAATCCCTTTGTAAAATTCATTAACAAAAAAACACTTTAAAATGCTCTAGTAAAAGAAGTATATTAAAACTGTATATAAATTGGTCACTCGTTGCCTAAGCCTATAATCTGGATACTCTGGTACCTGAGATCTAAGGATATCTGTAGCCAGTCTAGGCTTACATATGAGAGAGAAACTTACCTTCAATTAGACAGCCAAATGCCAGGAATGGAGTTGTGGATCAAGTGGTAGAATGACAGCCTTGAACAGATGAACCAAGCATGAGTATGAGATCATATTTTCAAACGTCAGTAAGCAGTGCTTAAAATGAACAAGCAAACAGCAATAGTATGATTGGGTTGGCTTTAAATCATGATAATCTGGTATCTACCTCCTGTGCATGTTGACTACCATGTGTGAGTAACTGAGTCTTGGCTCATATTTGCTATGTCTACTTGCTGTCCTAATTCAATTTGCCAGAAGTAAATATATTTTGATAAATTTACAAATAAGAAAAATGGTAAAAATGAGATATTAAAGAATTATATGCGCCTGCTCAGTTTTTCATTTTACAATGAGGAAGAAAGTTTCAAAATGATAGAGAATAAAGGTTCCAAAATTTTAACAGTTTTCCAATTGTAAATATTCATAGATGAACTAGTTTAACTTTGCTTGTTTTTTTTTGTTTTTTTTTTTTGTTTTGGTTAGGGAGCAAAAGGAGAAAAGTTGTTGCTCTTTAGTTTGTTTTTGCTTTTTAAGATAGGGAGTGGCACTATTCTCTAGCTGTCCACAAACCATTCTACCTCAGCTTTCCAAGTAGCTAGAATTACAAAATGAGTTTATATTTGTATACCCCTATGAATGATTTACATTTTGCATTCCTACCAGGCATTGGTAGCTCACACCTGTAATCCTACCTACTCAGGAGACTGAGATCTAAGAATCATGTTTCAAAGTCTGTCCAGGCAGGAAAGTGCATGAGACTCATCTTCAATTAACTACCAGAAAACCAGAAATAGCACGGTGGTTCAAAGCAGTAAAGGTCTAGACTTGAGTAAAAAAAGCAAATTAAGTTCATAATGCAAAGAAAAGTATTGGTTTAGAGTGTTTTACTTTCAGATAAAATACTTTTGCTTGAATGTGTCTTGATGCATACACATAACTATGGACATATATAAAGGGAAAGTCTGTGGAGAAAGTGGTATCGTTAAAATAGGGATACAGGTGGACCCATTGCAACAATGAGATGTACACGTCGTTATGTCGAAAAATGAACTTTACAACTTTGGTGCAAGGGGGTTAGCAGGGAGGATTGGGTGGGGGGCAGGGGGAAGATGGGAAGGAGAAACAAAGGAGTAGGCTACAATGCTTGATAAAAATGTACACATTACCTTGCCCATGTAATTGTAACCACTCTGTACAGTATTTTCACAATAAAAAAATAAAATAAAATAAAGAAATCAAAAGAAAATAATATGTTTAGCAAAAAAAGGTGTGACCACTCTATAAATTCTGTGGCTCAACTATTTTGAGCATTGAGAATTTGCCAAAGGGGAAACACAGTCATTTCTGGAAATCTCAACGAAGTGTCACTTTGTGGAAATGGAAGTGTGTTCAAAACGAAATAGGAGGTGAGAAAGTAGAAAGTAAATACAGCCAACTCTTTCTGAAATTAGAATTGCAAAGTGAGTTTTGAATATTCCAAAAAGTAGGATTTGACATGAGGGTGATTTTTTAAGTAGTTAAAAAATAGTATTGAATGTTTGATGGTAGAACAGTCCCCAGGAGAAAAGCTGCAAGAGAGAAGTGAAAAGCCGCAAGAAAGCATGAAAAATAATTATATGACAAAAAAATGAGGATGAACGAATGAAAGGACAAATAATTTGTGATTACAGTCAATTTATTGAAGGATGTATGGATTTTGTGATGTATTTATTACCAAAAGACTTGGAATAAGTATTTGTGAACAACTGGGCAAATATATAACAATACATGTGTTTATTACACATCTAGGTATAATAACAAAATTAGTGTAATATTAAACTCTTGAATTGGTCTAACGTTTCCATTTTGACCTAATAATGGTGATTGAATTTAAACTCTGACATACACCAAATTTTGTCATATGTGCCACTAGCATGAAAGTAGACGTTCCTTGAATTCTTTCCAAAATACTGAGTGGAATCTTAATGAAAAAAGATTATTGTATGAAGTTAGTCAAAAACAATCAATCTAAATATTTGGTTTTGGAGATAACAAATTTGAAAGAATAACAGCATGCTTATATGTTGTGAATAGAGAAGAACATCGTTTTTGAAAGATAAAGTTCCTTTTCATATCAAATAAGCAAAAAGGTAGAAAATGTTATGAGTCTTACAGGGAATAATGTTGAATTTTATTCTATTTTTATGTTTATTTTTTGTGAACATACTGTACAGAGGGGTTAGAATTACATGGGCAAGATAATGAGTACATTTCTTATCAAGCATTTCAGCCTCCTCCTTTGTTACCCTTCACATCCCTTCCCAGCCTCCCCCCGACTCCCCACCCAGTCCTCGTACCCCGCCCCCCGCACCAAAGTTGTAAATTTCGTTTTCGACAGGACAACTTGTACTTCTCATTGTTGCAACGGGTCCACCTGTATCCTTAAATGACTGGTTTTTACCCATCTCCTGCACAAATTATACCGACATCAAATATAGTGAAAGAAGGGGTTATACTGTGGGGGAGGGACATACAAAGCAACAAAGAAGTAATGTTATAAAAGCTTTAGAAAGAAATTCATGAAAGAAAAAAAACATTTAAATACATATCTAAGGGTTCATTTTCCTAACATCACATTATCTGACTTTTTCTGCTTGACTCATACATATACTAGATACTGCAAATAAGGGAAACCATGGGACCTATGTTTCTTTGGGCTTGGCTTACTTCACTTAATATAATTCTTTTCAAGTCTTTCCATTTCCTAACAAATGTGGCAATGTCATTCCTTCTGATGGAGGCATAGAATTCCATTGTGTATATATACATATTTTCTTGATCCATTCATCTACTGAGGGGCATCTGGATTGGTTCCATATCTTAGCTATAGTAAATAATGTTGCAATAAACATAGTTGTGCTGGTAGCTTTAGTGTATTCTTGTTTGTGAACATTTGGGTAAATGCCCAAAAGTGGGATTGCTGGGTCATAGGGGAGCTCTATGTGGAGTCTTTTGAGGAATCTCCATACTGTTTTCCAAAGTGGTTTATCAAGTTTACATTCCCACCAACAATGAAGTAAGGTTCCCTTCTGTCCACATCCCCTCCAGCATCTGTTGTTATTAGAGTTCTTGACTTTTTTTGCCATTCTAACTGGGGTGAGGTGGTATCTCAATGTTGTTTTGATGTGCATTTCTTTTATGGCTAGGGAGGTTGAGCATTTCTTCATGTGTCTATTGGCCATCCTTCTTTCTTCTTCAGAGAAGTTTCTCTTCAAGTTTTAATTAACTTATTTATTTGGCAGTTGTTTCTTTGAGGATTTGTTGTTGGGTGATTTAATTTTTTTGAGTTCCAAGAATATTTTAGGTATGAGACCCTTCTCGGTTTTATGTCTAGTGAAGATCTTCTCCAAATCTGTTGGCTTTCTCTTGATCTTGCTAGCTCTGTCCTTTGCCATGCAGAAGCTCTGCAACTTCATGCAATCCTATTTGTCCAAACTTTCTTTTATTTATTGTGTTTTCAGGTCTCTGTAAAGAAAATTTCGGCCTGAGCCAAGGAGACCTAAGGTTTCTCCTATGTCATCCTGAAATGTGTCCAGAGTGTCTGCTTTGACTCCGAGGTTTTTGATCCATTTGGAGTTCATTCTGGTGCAGGGTGATATAGAAGGATCTAGCTTTAGTTTTCTATAGGTAGTTAACCAATTTTGCCAGCACTATTTATTGAAGAAAATGTCTTTCTTCCATTCTATGTTTTTAGCTCCCTTTTCGAACATTACATGGCTATAGGTCTATAGGTTCATTTCTGGGTTTTCAATACTATTCCATTGGTCCTGATATCTGTTCTTATGCCAGTACCAAGCTGTTTTGATTACTATGGCTTTATTGGAGAGTTTGAAATTTGTTATTGATATTCCTCCAGCAGTGTTCTTTCCATTGAGGAGCGTTTTTGCTATTCGCGATATTTTATTCTTCCATATGAATTTTTGGATTGCCTCTTCTATTTCCTTGAAGAATGAGTTTGGTATTTTGATAGGTATCACATTGAATTTGTACATAGCCTTGGGAAGTATTGCCATTTTCACGATGTTAATCTTTCCAGTCCAGGAGCTCAGGAGTTTTTGCCTTTTTCTAAGTTCTGTTTTTTATTTCCTATTTCAAGATTTTAATGTTTTCATTATAGAGGTCCTTCACTTCTTTGGTGTAGTGAATTCTTAGGTATTATATTTTGCAAATGGAGTTGTTTTCCTAATTTCAGCCACACTTTTCTCATTGTTCGAAAACAGAAAAGCCATTGATTTTGGGGGGTTAATTTTGTACACTGCTACTTTGCCAAAGTTTTGAATCAGGTTTAGTAATTTGGGAGTGGAATCTATGGGATTCTTTAAGTACAAGATCATGTCATCTGCAAAGAGGGAGAGTTTTATTTCTTCTTTCCCTAATTGAATCACCTTTATGTTTGGATCTTGTCTTATTGCTGTAGCTAGGCATTCTAATACTATGTTGAAAAGAAGTGGAGAGAGAACATACTTGTCTCGTTCCTGAGTTAAGAGGAAATGGCTTTAGTTTTTCCCCATTAAGTGTAACGCTGGCTGTAAGTTTGCCATATACAGCCTTTATTTTATTGAAGAATGTTCTATGGATTCCTAATTTTTCCAAAACCTGCATCATAAAGGGGTGTTAGATATTGTCGAATGCTTTTTCTGCATCTATTGAGATAACCATGTGGTTCTTATCCTTGCTCCTGTTGATGTGATGGATAATATTGATTGCTTTGCGTATGTTGAACCAGATTTGCATCCCTGAAATGTATCCTGTTTGACTTTTGTGTATGACTTTTTGGCTGAATTGTTGAATTCGATTGGCCAAAATTTTGTTGAGAAGTTTTGCATCATTGCTCATCAAAGAAATGGGTCTATAGTACTCTTTCTTTGATGAGCCCCTGCCTGTTTTTAGGATGAGCGTTTTGATGGCTTCATAGAATGTGTTCGGTAGTGAACTTTCTCTTTCAATTTCATTGAATAATTGGAGGAGTATTGGTGTGAGCTCTGCTTTGAAGGCCTTGTAGAATTCCGCTGTAAAACCATCTGGTCCTGGACTTTTCTTAGCTGGGAGCTCTCTTATTGCTGTTTCTATTTCAGTGCTTGAGATGGGCCTCTTAAGATGGTTTAACTCAACTTGGTTTAGTTTTGATATGTCAATATTTGCTAGGAAAAGGTCCATTTCTGTCAAGTTTTCAAACTTATTAGCATAAAGTTTTGAGAAGTATTCCTTTATATTGTTGTGAATCTTGGTTATTTCCATGGTGATGTTTCCAATCTCATCTCTGAGTTTATTTATTTGGTTGTTGTCTCTTCTTTTTCTTATAAGAGTTGCTAAGGGTCTGTCAAGTTTGTTAATTTTTTCAAAGAACCAACTCTTTGTTTTGTTGATTTTTTCTATAGTTTTTTTGGATTCTAATTCATTTAATTCTGATTTAATTTTAATTATTTTTTTCCGTCTACTGGATTGGGGTTTATCTTGCTGCTCTTTTTCAAGGAGGTTGAGATGTGTCATTGAATTGTTGGTTTCATATCTCTCCAATTTGTTGATATAGGAGCTCAGAGATATCAACTTGCCTCTGAGTACTGCCTTTGCTGTGTCCCAAAGGAGCTGGTAATTTGTATGCTCATTTTTGTTGAATAGCATGAACATTTGAACTTCTTTTCTAATCTCTTCCATGACGCACTCATGATTCAGAAGTGTGTTGTTCTACCTTCATGTGTTACCAGAATTTTTTGGTGGCTTTTGGTGTTGAGTTTTAATTTTATTCCCTTGTGGTCAGAGAGAATGCAAGGTCTCACTTCAATGTTTCTGAATTTGGACAAGTTTGCTTTGTGGCCTAAAATGTGGTCTATTTTAGAAAATATTCCATATGATGCTGAGAAAAACGTGTATTCTGATGCTGCTGGGTCAAATATTCAGTAGATGTCTGTTAAATATACTTGATATATGCAGCTGTTTAGATCTGTGGTTTCTCTTTTGAGTTTTTGCCGAGTTTATCTATCTAGTGGGGAGAATGGTGTGTTAAAATCCCTAACAATTAATTTCTTTGCATCTATGTGGGATTTGAGGGAAAGTAGTGTTTCTTGGATAAATGTGGGTGCTCCATTTTTTGGTGAATAGATATTTAGAATGTTAACATCCTCCTGAAAGTGAGATCCCTTAGTTAGTATGTAGGGTCTTCTTTATCTTTTCTCACGAATTTTAATTTGAAGTCTATTTTATCTGATATTAGGATTGCAACTCCCGCCTGTTTATGGGGGCTGTTTTTCTGATAGATTTTGTTCCAGCTTTTAACAATGAAAATGTGTTTGTTTTTATGGGTAAGATATGACTCCTGAAGGCAGAAGATAGAAGGATCTTGTTTTTTAATCCAACTAGATAGTCTATCTCGCTTAATTGGAGAGTTAAGTCCGTTAATGTTAAGAGATAGGACTGAGAGATATTTGGAAGTTCCTGCCATGTTATCCACCTTCTTGGGGGCTGTGAAAACTGGGTTCTTAGTATGGTTCTTGGATTCTCAGTTTGGGTGCAGTTTCTTGGCCTTTATTGTGGTCTTGATGGTTTTCTATGTGTAGGACATCTTTAAGAAACTTTTGTAGGGCTGGTTTGATGGAGATGTATTGTTTCAATTTTTCTTTGCAATGGAAGGCTTTTATTTGGCCTTCAGTTATGAAGGAGAATTTAGCTGGGTACAGTATTCTTGGTTGATAGTTGTTTGTTTTTAGGGCATGGCATACATCATTCCAGGCTCTTATTGTTTTGATTGTCTTTGCTGAGAAATCTGAGGTGATACTAATTGGTTTCCCTTTATAGGTGATTAATCATTTCTCCTTGACAGCTTTAAGCATTTTTTGCTTGGCCTGAGTTGATTCTGTGTGGATTATAATATGACAGTGGGATGTCCTATTCTGGTCTGGTCTATTTGGAGTTCTAAAAGCTTCTTCTATCTCAATAGGCCTATCTTTTGGCATGTTTGGCAAGTTCTCTGCTAGGATCCTGTTAAACAAATTTGCTAGACCATTAACTTCTGTTTCTAGGTGCTTATCAATTTTCTTTGTACCTATCAAATTTTCTAGGTACCTATCAAATTTCTTGGACTTGTCTTGGTATCTAGGCTGTCTTCAATCCCCGAGATTCGATCTTCTGCATGGTCTAACCTGCTGTCAAGGCTTTCTCCTTTGTTTTTTATTTATTTTCCTTCTAATTGGTCAGCTTTGATGGCTTCAAATTCTTCTTTGAAGCTTTGTTTTAAATCTTGTATGAACTTCTTTACTTCCTTAATTTAGTGTTCTGTGTTTATTTTCAACTCACTTAGTTGATTGGTTATGGTTTCCTTGGACTGCCATTCAGCATTCCTTTTCTTGTCTCCCTGACTTCCTTCAGGTCTTTGTTAATGGATCCCATGAATGGCTTTACTGATTTTTGTGGATTCTCATCCTGCTCACTCAATTCCTCTATCACTCTTTGATTAGCTTCCTCCCGCTCCCTTTCATGCCATTCCTTTAGTTCTCTTTGAGTGTTCTCAGCCTGTTCACACCATTCCTGACTTTCTTTTTGAGTATTCTCAAGCTGCTCAGGCAAGTCCTGTATCGGTTTTTGAGTAGCTTCCTCACGCTCATGATACTCCTGTTTAAATCTTTGGATTGTCTCCGCTCTCTCCCTATCATGCTCATACAGGGTCCTTTGTATATTTTCAATCTTTTCATTGATCCTGTTTGCCAGCAGTGTTTGTAGAGCTATTTGGGAACTCTCCTCTGGATTATTCATTATCTGTTCTGTCCCCTGTTTATCATGAGTGGGAGTTGAGATACCCGGACTTGCCATTTTTCTTGTGTTTTTCCGGCTTACTCTGCCCATTTGGGATGAAAATAAACCCAGTTTTGTGCTAGAACACTCTCTTAAGGCAAACATCAACCAAAGTCTGAATTTGCACAGTCAATAGTCTGCAGATAAAATCTAGTTGAACAGATACATCTATTCAACATCAAGCACCTATATATTAATGGGCTATGAACCGCAAAGAAGAATTTGGAAAACCACAAATTATTAGGGCTTGGGAGAGATGTTGGTAAAAAAAAAAAAAAGAATAGAGTGATGTGGGAAAGTACAGGGAGAGTTAACTTAACTAAGTCCTAATCTCAATGCAGGCAATAGGTTGGATGGGATGATAGTAGAGAGAGAGGATAAAAAGAAGAAAGGGAAAGGGAAAAGAAAAGAGACCAGAAAACATAGAAAAGTAAAAATTAATCATATTCTGCATTAACGAGAACAAACTATTCAGAGAAAAACGTGAATATAATGAGAGAAGGGGAATGATATAAAGGAGATGTGAAAAAATTAAAAATAAAAATACTTAAAATATTATATAGGTATAAAGAGGTAGTACTGCTATTGAGCAATTTAAGTCTCAGAGGTTTTGAGTTGAGTAATAAATTTGTGGATTAAGTGTGTACAAAATGTGGGATAAGGTCTAATATTCAACTACGGTTTTATCTGACGAGTGCAGGACAACAATTAAGTCACATAAAGAAGAATGAAAGAGAAGTAAAGGTGAAAAGGATATGACAGGAAGCAAAGAAGTTCAGAAGTTCAATAAAGCTAAAAAAAAAAAATTTAAAAAAAAAGAAAAACGCACACAGACATGTTTCCCTAAAATAAAATTATAAGAGGAAAAAAAGTTACTAGAAAACAATTTTTTTCAAAAAAGGTAAAAAGAAAAACTTAAAAAAAAGTTTTAGAAAAGACAAAAAAAAATTATAAAAGGCACAAGAAGAAAAAGAAGAAGAAGAAGAAGAAGAAGAAGAAGAAGAAGAAGAAGAAGAAGAAGAAGAAGAAGAAGAAGAAGAAGAAGAAGAAGAAGAAGAAGAAGAAGAAGAAGAAGAAGAAGAAGAAGAAAAGTTCTTTGATTTTTTTGGGAGGGGTGGGAAAAATCCTGTTTTTTCCCTTGTTTCACTAACCAGCCTCTTTTTGGAGTCTCTGGTCTGCTTGTGGTCCAGTGGCTTGGTTGGTTTCTTCAGTCAGTTTTTTTGAATAGGCAGAAAAATGCTCTGCTTTACCCAGGATTTTGCAATCCTCCTCCCAGGTTAGTTCAATGCGAGGGAGATCTGCTTTGAGTATCACAAAAGAGGGAGATGGCTTTCTCTTCAAGTTTGGAGATGCTGTGATGAGGCTAGGTTCTGGGTAGAGTTGAGGCCTTTCAGCAAACAGTAGCTTTTCCTGGGGGCTAGTTTGTGAGAAACTCACAGAGCCTAGCCTGAAGCCATTCTCAGGATTTCTGTTTACTGAATTTCAATTGATTGTCTATGCTGCTAAAGGGAGGGGCAGCCTCTGGATCTGATTATCCAGTGAAGAAAGCCACTCCTGGGGCTGGCGCCGGAGCTGGTTTACTTTTCCCTGGGTGTAGCTGAGTCTGGCAGGTCAGCTTAGGCTCTTGTGACCTGGTTAATGACTCTAGTTTTCTTCCAAGGCCTGAGATGGAGCTAGCAGCTCCACTGAGCTTAGTCAGCATTCAAGATGGAGATCTCCGATACTGGGGGGAGGAGGGGTGGCTTTCCCTCCTCTGCTCCCTGAGAAGGAGTGAGGACGTCAAGCTTCTACTCACGCCGAGTTTTGGTTCCTGGGTTGTCTCTGGTCTGCGAACTGCTGGATGAAGATGTCTGCTCCTTGTCAGTTCTTGCTGGTGTTGAGTAGAATCCGCTTGCCCGCTGCATCTGGCTCCTTTGTCCTGGACTCTCTGTGATTCAGGTATGGCTGTGACCATTGCCGCCACTGCTGCTGCCTTGGTGGTGGTGACTGCTGGCAAGAGCTCAGATCTGTCTCCTTGCCTGGATTTTCCCTCTCTGGCCTAATTCTCTGTTCTGTGATGGCAAACTTGGTGTGATTCTCTGGCTTAGGACTGTTCACTGGAACTCTAAAACTGCTTTCTATATGAGAGCTTGTTTAGCCTCTAGCTTCTCTTCTGCCATCTTCTGGAACTCTTATTCTATTTTTTATGTACACCTACCATTGTTGGGGATTCAATTCAGGATAATACCATTTTGCTTGGCTTTTTCATTAAATCTCCTGTCCTACCACTTGAGGCATACTCTACTTCTAATTTTATGCCAGTTATTTTGAGATAAGAATCTCTCAGCTTTATCTGCTCAAGTGGCTCCAAACACCAATTTTAGGCCTCAGCCTATTGAATAGCTAGGATTATCGGCATGAGCTATTGAGATCAGACTTAATTTTATTCATTTATTTGATTCACATCAATAAGGAAAAAACCTGAATGACAGACCTTAAAAGACACTAAGTTTTGTATTGAACTTTTATATAAACTCAGTCATCAACAATAAAAGTTTTGAATATTTGAGGTTATTATCTCTTTAAGATTTCTAGAACATTGATTAAGCTCAAAATACCACTGTAGAACAGAAAAGTAGGGAGAAAATTTGATCTTTAATATATTTTTCTGATTATGTAAATTAGCTAATTTGTAAAAAAAAAAAAGCAAATTCAATATGTAATCTATACATTCTAGTTGAATATATGTATCCCATACATTTCTACTAAATGAAGATTTCACCTTTAAGGACTTTTGTTTTGTTTTTCTTTCTCTTCTTTTTTTTTTTTGTCGGTCGTGGGACTTGAACTTGGGCCTGGGCGCTGTCCCTCAGCTCTTCAGCTCAAGGCGAGCGCTCTACCACTTGAGCTACAGCACCACTGCCGGTTTTCTGGTGGTTTATTGGAGATAGGAGTCTCACGGTCTTTCCTGCCCGGGCTGGCTTTGAACCGCGATCCTCAGATCTCAGCATCCTGAGTAGCTAGGATTACAGGCATGAGCCACCAGCGCCCGGCTTTGTTTTTCTTTTTTAAACATCAACTTTATTTTGGGAAATTGTATGTGCATTATTCTTATGAACTGATTTGGATAATAATATTTTAGGTATGCAATTTTGCACTTATTATAATAATAATTTTGTCAGTCGTGGGGCCTGAACTCTGTGCCTAGGTGCTGTCCCTGAGCTCTTCAGCTCAAGGCTAGCATTCCAACACTGAGCCACAGTGCCACTTCCATCTTATTCTACTTATGTGGTGCTGAGGAATTGAACCCAGTGCCTCAATGCAAGCATTCTACCACTGAGCCACCTTCTCAGCCCAGAGGGTTTTTTAAATGTATTTTTCTGACTTTTTGCTAACAATCCTAGTAGAAGGATTTCAGATCTTCAGGGAGCACATTCTTTAGTTTAGTTCAGTTTTGTAACTTTCATATCTCCAATAAACAAAGGAGGAGGTAACAATATTTGATAGGAAATGTACTCATTAACTTACTCATGTAACTGTAACCTCTCTATACAGTAACTTTACAATAAACAAATGTATTTTTAAAAACATTATAAAAAGAAATTTTTAATGGAAAGTCTTATTACTAGTTATAAAAAACAAATATTCCAGTGTAAAAACAACACAAAATCTTACCTATAGCTAAGTGTCATAAGATAGTGTTTTAAACTCATGAACTTTGTTGTCCAGGAATTTTACTTAGTTATGACTTGTCTGTGCTCTACGATCTGTAGGACCTTAAGCAAAGGCTTTGGATAAAGTTGTCTAAACCCCCCCTCACCTATATAGAGAATAAACCTTGGATGTTGATTAGAACTACTCTAGTGGTTGAAAGAGAGGAAACAGAGTCAGAGAGACAGAGTCCACATAATCTTTTACTACCTACACTGAGAAATCCTGTAGTAATTTTTTACATTGAATTTATAATAGGCAGTAACAAAATGCCACAAGGTTCTTTTGTTGTTGTTGCTGTTTGGTCCAGGACAAGAATTTGAACTCAGTACCTCATGGTTTCACTCATACCTAGTGTTCTACCAACTGAGCCACTCCACTAACCCACCACATGGTTGTAGGAAAGGTTTTATTACCCACCTCCTATCAGACCTTGTTTTAAATAATAACTGAATTCACACAAAAACGTTAGAGAGTATTTTTCCTTTCTATTTTGTAAGTAGGAAAACTAAGAAACATAAGAGGAAAGTGAATTGCCAACTCTTACACATCTGATATTTGGCACAGTCAGGATTTCAATGCTGTCAGAGGAGCTCTAGAAAACATGTTCAAAGACGCAGCACTTAACTATCTTTCCTTTCAGATTTGATGGGAAAAAGTTCTATGACTTTGTAAAAGACTGAATATCAACTTTTCTCAAGAGAAAAGAGAATAATGTTCAAGGGCATCGTTGAACTATGTTCATCATGGCTGAACATAATAGAAATAATCTTGTGATGATTCAGAAACAGTTTATGAGGAAGAATATGTTCGAATGCACTCAGCCTCTGAGGACGTCATTGTTCCACAACACAGATGGGCAAAGTAGTTCAATACTTAATGTGTCAACGGTTTTATCTTAGAAGAGCCTGCATGAGATTCAAGTAGAAAGAACTATATACAAGGTAGAATTCTCCAACAGAATGACCAAGCCTGTCCCACACTGCCCTTTACAGACTTAATTAATAAATAAGGTAGTCTTCAAAGCAACTATATTCTCTAACAAGAAACATGTCAAAGGCAACTTGAAATCTGGGAGATGTGTATACCTAGGCCTAATTCTTACCCCTTGAAGTCTCTGGGACTTCAAGAAGGCAAACATCTCTCCAGCTAAAGGGAGTTCCCTGAATTGAGCAGCCAAACAAGGAGTGAAATTAGCTTTCAGACCATCTAGACATGACTATAACCAGAAATTTTAAAAAAGTAAAATAAATTATAATAAAAGAGGAAATATTAAGTAATATATTTGGTATGAGAAGTTTGCAAACAGACGTTTCTAGTTTGATGGTGTTGAATGCCAATATGAGTCAGATGTTTCAGAAATTAAAGAGACTAGAGAATCATGTTTTACGATGTTCTTAGCTGAAATGTAGTTTCTTGAGAGCAGAGTGTGGGCTTACCTAAACTTCAGAGTTTTGTCAGTTCTGTATGATTAATTAATGAGGGTCAAAAGTACTAATAGTGTTTGTGAAAGGTTTCATCATGGAATATAATATTTATAAGCAAGAAAGAGAAAGATGAAGGCAATAATGAATAATGAAAAATGTATAGTTTGGTATTATTAGTTTGCCATAAATTTCTTTGGGTAAATTTTCCTTCCTAAATCTTCACAAAACTTTTCTAAGTGACGATTTATGATTGTTTTCTGTGAATAGTTCTGACTTATAAGGACTTTTAAAGCATTTATTTTGGTTACCATTACATTCTAGTGACTTTGCTATGATGTTAATTCATGTGTTATTAATGGCTCTTCTCCATGATGATCTCCCTTGAAAAAGCATTCTAAAATTTAGAGTTAAATCTTGGTCTCTTCTTCTCTCAGTAAGTTCATTCTTCCTGGAGACTATATTTTCCTAAGAAAATACGTTTCCATTTTAGCTGAATTAGCTGATGGATTAAACAATATTATTAAAATATTTAATATTAAAATATTTAAAAGTATGACACAAGGTAATCAGTAGATTCTTTATAAAATGAGAGGCATATTAAATACAACATTTGAATAATTACATATTGGTGAGGTTCAGCAGAACTCATTCTGTTTATAATCTTTATGCCCACCTAAGAAAACGACTTCTTTTGCAGGTACTATGTGGAGGAGGTAAGAGACATATTTGTGGTGATAGCATTCAAATTTTCAAATTAGTTGCATGAGTGAAATTAGAAATGCAGTTGCTAGCTTAGCAACTCAGTTCATGCTCTTGTGGATGCTGAGGCAGTGCCTGCATTTACATGTCAGCCATAGTACTAAATTTAAAATAAAGCCAGAGAGATGTGTGTCTGACAAGGTAAGAAGAGTAAGAACCAGTTTCACCTCTGGAATCATCCTAGTGAAGTGCTCATTCTGGGCTTTGAGCAGAGCTGTGCAACTGTGCTTCGAGCAGTTCCTTGCAGGATGACCTTCCTGCCAGAATTTCAGGGGTATTGAAAGCATCAGTCTGCTACTATAATCATTAAATTCTTCCTCAGGAGTGCACTTCATATGAAGGATATTCAAGTGTAGGACAGACTTTCTATTCCTAATGATTTGAAATTGCAGCTTTATGTTCTGATAAGATAAAAACAGAGTAGAAATAAACAACAGTTTATTATGCAGAAAAGGCCTAACTTTGCTCAACACCATTTTCTACTGTAAGAGATAGAACTAATGACCACAAATCTATAGTATATAATAAGAAGATAGGACTATTAAAAAATATGCATCCCCTCTTATTATTTGACTGGGCAGGAACTAAAAGATTCCATGGGTTAGAAGTAAGGTGGAATGAATGCTAACTTACCACTTGCCTTTTATATATACATAGGAAGTATTATCTATTGTAAAAGACAATCAAGACTATTGGTTATGTGGAATGTATAGCACAATCCCCTAATAATCTCCATAAAGTACAACTAAATCTTATTTTAAGCCTTTTCTCTAACCTTCCCTTCTTTTCCCTGCTTTCTTCTTTTCTCCCTCTCTTTCCTTCTTCTCTATTTCTGTTTTTTCTCATTATCCCTCTTTCCTTCCATTTCTCCCTTCCTTTTCTCCTTCCTTTTTCTCTTATTCTTCTCTCTTTATAAGACAGTGTATCCTAGGGTGGTCTGCTCCTCATAATACTTGACTCTTTGGATGCTGAAATTACAGGGGTGCAGTACATTCTGGGTATTCATCTGTTTCTTAATAGACTCTGCAATAGCCAAACTTATTAGAGATATTACCAGATATTACCACCCTGAATAGCTTGTTCCTTTGTGTTCTGTTTGCTTTGTGTTAGGGGGAATTTTTACTCTACTCATTTTATCTCTTTAAATCCTTAAAAGAGAAAATGTAAGGTTTTATTCAAAGACTAAAATAACAATTGAACCAAACAATCCTTAATCCTTGCTATGATATATGTATTATATTTGTAATATACAAAATAACCTTGCATGTTAGGTGTTATTAATACCCTACTAAAATGAAAACTTTGAAAAGATACTGGAAGGGCTTAAATTTGGGGGTGAAAAATCTATTTTATCTCTAAGTGATCTGGCCAAAGCACAGAAACACCAAGTTGCAATTGGGTGTGCTTCACCAGAACTATGTCCTGAGTGAGCAGTTACTGGAAAACCCTCTAACATTCTATTTGAAGATTTGCTTCTAAGAATTATATTATTATTTCTGCTTCACAAATCAAGGAATCAGAATAGTAAGGAGTTTTTACGCATGATGAAATCAAGATTTGTATGCAGAGCATTCTGATTTCAAAATCAAAGAGTATGTATTGCATCTCAGAGTACAAACTGTAGAGATAAAATACTCTGTAGCATTCAGTCACTTCAAGTGGTTTATATCGTATTTCAGTGGGATATTTCATTTGCTAAAGAGAAATTGGGGGAATCCATAGTGCAAGGGTAACTTACATGGACTAACAAATAATTCTTTGGAACTCTTTCCACGAATTAATGATCAAATCTGATCAACCAAAGGTTTGTTCACACTGATAATGATATCAGGGTTGTTATGACAGAGAAATGATATTAAATAGGAAAATTACTTTGGCAGCAGCTCTGATGTAATCTGCGGTTTTTCCAATCATATGTAAAGCACATTTTACTTACATTTAGGGAGATTTCTCTGACAATGATCTGTGTTCTCATGTGGTCTGAGTGAAAGCCATTTCCTTCTGTGCCATGATGCAAATTTCCTTAGTGACCAATTGCTGGTTGTTCCCTGATGCTCAGGCAGGATATGGCAGTAATGTGCAGGGTCTCATTCCAGAGTTGAGGTAACAAAACTGTATATTGTGGGGAAAACAGCGAAGACATGATTTGTGGAAGAGAAATGTCTTTCAGATATGCATTCCTCATCATTTACATGACATTAAAATCTTTGAATAATACCAGATGTTAGTGGCCAAATGTATTCCATTTTAATTGGCATAATTTCTGAAAACTGCCAATGTAAAAGTTCATTAACTTTAATAACCTGATTTTGTACACACTACTGGCTCTGTATTTTCAAATACATTTCTGAGAAACTACATATTACCTGATATCCTGTCAGCCAGAAAGCTTACCTAATTGGCAAGAATGCTATTGTAGTTCATTGTATATTACTTCAAAGCATCACAAAATAGTTTAAAATAAATAAAGTGCAAGGCACGGGATAAAGTTGGAATGCATTCGTCAAAGTGGATTTAAAAGTAAAAATGTGTTTTATACAGATGAAGCATTAAATTCTTACCCTGTATTATTTTCTGAATGTGGAAGCTAATTTTGTTTTCTTACGCAATTACCCTTTCTCAAACATCACAAATAACTACAGAGTTTGGAGTTGATGGAATTCTAGATCTCTTTTTGTTTGAAGTATTGGGCACTAAACTTAAGGCTTTCTCATGTTGGACAAATGCTGCACCATGCAAACTCCGTCCCAAATCCTGTATTCATTCCTTTAAATCTCTAGGAGAGGGCTGGAAGGTGGCTCAGTGGTAGAGCGCTTGCCTTGTATAACTGAGGAGCTGGGTTCGATACCTCAGCACCACATAAGCAAAAAGGAAAAAGCTGGAAGTGGCGCTGTGGCTGAAATGGTAGAGTGCTAGCTTTGAGCTGAAGAGCTGAGGGACAGTGCCCAGGCCAGGAGTTCATCCCCCACAACTGGACCCTCCCAAAAAAATCTCTAGGAGAACCAAGCAAAACCCAGATAAACCTTACTTATAAACAACAAATATAACTAACTTCTGTCCTTTATTTAAACAGCTTGCTAAGCTGAGTTACAGACTTAGATTATGATCCTTTCTTTTATTTTATTTTTCAGAAGCATCTCCTTTGATTCTATGAAACACAGAGGGATGAGACTGAATGGTAATTCTGTGGCTTATTGCAAATTTCAGAATAGCAGAATTTTGTTGATTTAGGATAGTTCAGTTCACAGAACAATTGGGTTGTGAAGCTCAGAACTTTTCTTGTCCTGAACTAGGCATTTAAAGACACTTCTATTTTGATTCACAATTACTTGACTTGACCAAATATCTTGATCATACATTAAATGATCTATTGCAAATCTGGCTTCAGACCATCTGCTAGTGGCTCATGCATTTAATTCTGGCTAGTCAGGAGGCTGAGACAGAGGATCATGGCTGTAGGGAGGACAGATGATTTCAGTAAAAGGCAAAAGAGACAATAGTGACACATCATCATAGAGGAAGTTACTCATTATTTTACAGCCCAGGCAACAAGTCCACTAAACTTTATTTCTAAAATGCTCAGCAAGAAAATCAAGACTGGAGTCATGGTCCAAATGAAAGAACACCAGATGAGCAGGTACAAGATACTGAGTTGGAATAGAAATGGGGGGAAGAAAAAATAAAGAAAAATAGACTCTCTCTTTAAATACTTTCATATTTGACAAATATGAGTAATCTCAGTAACTTCATAATTTTTATTTCTTTAAAAAATTCTGCATATGGATAATACCATGTCAATTCTTAATTCTTCCTCAGGCACAAAGCTTAAAATAAGTATCTCTGTATTGTCTATATATTTCTTCAAATTAACTGTCTCTGATTATTTGTCACTCTTTTCTGTTTTGCCTGCTTCTATAGTCACACTATATTCCTAAAAATGGCTTCGTCAATCACGTGAAAGTTTCTTCAATATACTCTTGTATTTCTCTACATAGAGAACTTGTTTTCAGGATGGGAAGGTGGCTCAGTTGTAGAGCACTTGCCTTGCATGACTGAGGCCCTGTGATCGATTCCTCAGCACCACATAAGCAAAAAGAAAAAAAAGCTGGAAGTGTTACTTTGGCTCAAGTGGTAGAGCACTAGCCTTGAGCTGAAGAGCTGAGGGACAGCTCCCAGGCACAGAGTTCAGGCCCCACGACGGGAACCCTCCCCCCCCCAAAAAAAAAAGAAAACTTATTTTCAACATAACCATTTACTATTTCCCATTCTACTCTGGAAAAGCTCTTTCCTGGAGTGAATTGTTACTCTATTTATTAGTGCATGACCTTCAATAATCACATAACATTTCTGATTAGTTCCTCTTCCCTTAATCAGGTATTGTGATGTTACTTAATAAACACACAGAAGTTAAATGTAACCATATGTTAAACTACAAAGCTTCATTCTTTGGTATAGTGTAGGCAACCAAAAAATACATCTAGTTGTATCATCTTGGATTGTATTTGTCAGTGTGATAGAAATTTAGCACTAAGTTTCAGAAACTGTGCTGAGTATGATATTAAAAAGAAATAATATTTTTATTAGTTAGGGTGTTTTTGGTTTTTGTTGGTCGTGGGGCCTGAACTCTGGGCCTGGGCAGTGTCCCTCAGCTCTTCAGCTCAAGACTACCATTCTAACACTTGAGCCATAGCACTGCTTCCAGCTTTTTCTGCTTATATGGTGCTGAAGAATCAAACACAGGGCCTCATGTATGCAAGGCAAGCACTCTCCCACTGAGCCAACTTACAAGCCCTTAATTAGGGTGGTTTAAGTGAGATGAATCATTATATAATCATTAATTATTCACTAATGTATTAACTTATATACTTCATTCTAATCATATAAACCAATTTCATACAAACTGGATGAATTCAATGACAAAAAGTTATTTCTTCCTTTTGAAGCATATCTGTGGTTAATTGTAGAGGTAGGAAAGAAGACACTGGACCAAAATGTGATACATTATTTGAGGAAAGGATTACAGTTTATATCAATATTTGATCTAGACCTAAAAAATGTTGAGCAGGTAACACTAGAAGCTTCAGAAAGACATCATTAATAAGACTATGAAAGATTATCATCAGATATGGGATATAGGGTGAGAATGCAAATAAACCACTTAGGATTCCAGTCAAAATAATTTACAGTAGGCATTGAAACATTTGAAATTGATCCAAATCCTACCTGTATGCTGACAATACATCACAATTTGCTCACAAAGCCCTTTCTGTGGTTTGCTTTTTGTTCCTGCTGATTGTTTTTATTAAAAAAGAACCGGGGTCCATGCTGATTTGTTATCTGTGACTCAGACAAATTTCAGTTTTAGTGAACTCAAAAAAAGTTCATAAACTCATAAACTTTATAAAGTCAACAATGCACACATTATACTTCACATTAAAGCATATAAACTAACACATCCCCTATGAAAATGGTTATTTCTGAAATCTATGTTGAAATAACTAAGTGCTGAAGGTTACCTGAACTTGTTTTCCTATAGACGACACAAATTAATGAGTAAATAATTCATGAAAAGTCAACATACTTGAATGATTCATTATATTTGAGGTAAATTTCCACTTAAAATATATAAAATAAGACCTAATGGCATAGGCATTCTATTTAATGATTTAAACCTGTTCACTTGTCAAATCAGAAATTAAGTGATGAAAAAGAAATAAGATCCTCAAAAGCAATTCTGAATATTTGCTTACAATTGCTGATTTTTTCAATTTGAAATACGTATGCTAAGATCACAGAGACCATTAACACCATAACATTGTTTCTCAAAATGTTTCCCTTCTCTCTTTATGATAAGCTTTATTTTCTTACACTCTGTGGTGATGACTGTTTACTTGCATTATTTTTGTGAGGAACTAAGTTAACATCTTGGCATTCCTATCTTACAATCTATATCCTGGCCTCTGAAATACATTTATTTAACATGAAGTATTTAGGATTTATCATAATGCTTATTTATTTTAATAAGTAAGTTGACACACCTATATTTATCTGTTCAATAATGGCACAAAACATTGCATAGCTTTATAAGATAAATTAGAGAGCATGGCAAGTAGTCCACAGTAGATAATTTAGAATTGTTTTTAGAAAAAGTATAGAATCAAGGGTGCCAGCTCATATGTGTCATCCCAACTACTCAGGAGGCTCAGATCAGAGGATGTTCGTTTGAAGCTAAGTTGAACAGAAAAGTCTTTGAGACTCTCATTTCTAATTAACCATCAAAATGCCATAAGTGAAGATGTGACTTAAGTTATAGTGCACTAGCTTTGACAGGATATACCTAAGTAAGAGGGAGAGACTCCAAATTCACACTAAAAGCATGTACACACACACACACAAACACACACACACACACACACACACACACACAATGCAAACACAAACCACAAAGACAGAATTTTACAAAATCATTCAAATATAGACACCTTTTTCTTATTTTTCTCCTTTAGGGTTAGTACATGTACTCCTATACACGCTTTATTTTTCAGTTACTTATTCATTTGTACTTATTAAGCTCTAGTCTTTTGTGGTAGGAACTCTTTTCTCAGGAACGTTCACTAAGAAAATAATGGAATTCTACATTCCTACTGACAGTGTATAAATTTCAATATATTTTTTCTTTCTTATTTTAATGTTCCTTTTAAAAGAAGCTACTTAAACCTTATCCAGGACACAGAGGATTTTGAACAGGTTGCACTGCCCTGTGATAATATTTAGATAATACGAACCATCTTGAACTTACTACAGAGCTATCAGGCTTGCAACTCTTTAGAGGAAAGGTACAAGGATAGACTGACCCAGAAGGGCTGCTTAATGAAACTTATTGTCTTCTTGAGGGGCAGAGATAGCAAAGCAATTTAGTGAAACCAGGTATACAGTTCACAACTGTACTTACATATTATGTGTTAAAATATGTGGCTGCAAATGCATACATGTATAGATAAACATGCTATTGCAATAGCAAAATAAAGATTGAACCATCACTTACTGCATAGATAATGAGTAGGTATATAACTTTGCCATTGATGTGAAGCTGAGGTCAAAGATTAATTAAATTGCCATGGTATGTTTTCCTGATTCAGGATTTGTAAGGCCCTTGGAGAGAACTGATAACAACCTTTCACAAACACTGATTATACAGTAAGACAGAATGAATATTAATCACAGACTTTTACCCAAGAGGCTCTAAAAAACAATAATTAGCATTATTACATAAACAAAGCAGAGGGAAGTCAAGAATACTTTGGGGGTGGGGGGCCAAGTAACTGTCTTTGAATATAATAATTAAGATGCACTTGGATACAAGAATGCTACGTTATGAGCATTACAAGGCATAACAATTTACAGTGTCTCTAAGTGGAAAAGTGTATTGTTAAAGACGAGGTGAGATTTTAATCAATGCAAATGATAATTATTGAACTGTAAGTTAAAGACTCTGTTTAAAAAATACACTTTTCAAAAGAAGTATTTATGTTACATAGGACTCGTGAAATAAGAAGTGCACTTTTCAAATATGCCTGAATAGACGTATGTATACCATAGAAAGTATCAATATGGTTATATTAAATAATAAAATAGCAAAGGTGTGAAAGATGATGTTTATATTTTTCATCTGAAGAAACATATCTGTATTGATAAAAGTACATAGTCATAAAAAATGGACTATTACTTTATTCATTTATTTTCATGATTATTTTACATAGAATACAATCGTTCTGAGTAGGGAACCAGTGCTTCATAGCTGTAGCCTTAAATACTCAGAAGGTTGAGATCTGAAGTTCATTGTTCAATGCCAGCTTGGACAGACAATTCAAGAGATTCATTATTTTCAGTTAACTAAGAAAAAGTCAGAAGTGAAGGTGTGGCTCAAGAGGTTGAGCATCAAACTTGAAGGTTAAAAAATTAAGCAAAATTGAATTAAAATTCCAGTATAGGAAAAAAAACATAAATTAAATTAAAAAGAACATAATGATGCACCCAAAATTAAAATGCCTTCCAAGAGCAAAATTATACGTATAATTTGAAGCTTTATGTACATTTAAACATTATTTTCTTGAATATCATTAACTATCATTACATTTAACAAAACATTTTCAATGTACTTTCGAGGGGTTTTTGAAATGTAAGAATTACCATTCATGTCTATAATCCTCGCTACACAGGACACTGAGATCTGAGGATTACTGTTGAAAGTTAGTCTAGACCAGAAAGTCTATGAAATTCTTACCTCCAATTAACCTCCAGAACATGGGAAGTGGTGCCTTAGCTTAAAGTGGTATAGTGCTAGCCTTGAGTGCAAGTATCCTTAAGTGCAAGAGCTGAGAAACAGCATCCAGGCTCTTTGATCAAGCTCCATGACTGAATAAAAAGGAATTATATTTCAGAATGTTTAATAAAACTTAAAAAGAAACTTTTAATTTCATACATTTTACTTACAACACAAAATTTATTTAATACTTACCACTAAATACTATGCATAAGACAATTCAATATAAAATGACTAAATTACATAGCGCTTTTGCTTTGGATCTTAATGTTTTAATAGGAAATGGGCAAATAAATTTTATAGTACAATAGGACAACCCAGCCATAGAAACATTTAATGAATTAAGGGTACCAGAAAATCAGCTAAGTCTAGTAGAAAAAATTGTTAAGGATACCCTTTATTTGAAAAATTGAACAGGTCAGGAAAAAGCACAAGGGATCTATGCAAAAGTGTAGAGTAGGACCAGAGCCAGATATTAACAGAAGTAATAGAAAAATTGTGAGTTACATTCTATCCTTGTTAAACACAGATTACACCTTAGATACTTAATGCCAAATATTGGAAATTAACCTGAAACAAAATTAATAGATAACACTTTCACCCACTTAAAATTAAATTTTAATGCATAAATTAAGGAAAGCATTTCACAATGGAATTATAGGTAATTCAATAGGTACATTTCAAAATGCATTAATATAAAAAGAAGGAAATATTTCATATTCACGTGACAATCTGTAGACACATTATTATTATTAGTTGTGTGTGTGTGTGTGTGTGTGTGTGTGTGTGAACAGAGGCTTGTACTCAGGGTCTGGGTGCTTGGGTGCTGTCCACTAGTGTTTTAACTCAAGGCTGGTTCTATACTACATAAGCCACTCTTCCGTTTCTGGCTTTGGTGTGGTTAAAAGAAGGTAGGAGCTCAGGATGCCTTGAACAACAATCCTCATCTCAGTACCATAAGCAGCTAGGATTATAGGCTTGAACCATCAATATGAAGAAAATAAAGGGAGCTTTTTGTTCTTAATCGATGTTATGACTAGAAAGAAAAGTTTACTAGCAGATCTATAAGCGATTCTCTTTTTACTATCACAGGAGTTCTGTTACAGGAGTTTTCCTTTCTCAGCAAGAGATATATATTCCAAGACCTTCAGTGCATATTTGAAAGTGGATACCTCATTCTACAGCTAATACTGAATGCTCTGTATGTTATATTTTTTCCTCTGCATATTCAAGCTTAATGCCTTTTAAAACATTCTCAACAAAGGATTCATCACACACTGTGGTTATATTATTTGTAGTTTGAGGCTTGACAGTAAATCTAACACAGATTTCACTTTACAATTTCATAAATTCATTTTTTCCCAGAATTTGGCAATCTCAGTACAGAATTTGGACTTTCCTAGGAATGTCCTAATAGTTCATATATATAGAAAGGGAGAAAATAAAGCTATGCATTATATTGGCCTTAAGAATTTGACAAAAAAGAATAAGTACTTGTACTTCAAATTACAGAGATAAGCTATGAGTCACATCTGCTTCGTTCTCTTTCCAATAAATTCTTATATATATATATGCTTAGTTATTATTGCTGAGATATTAAATTCCTATTAAGAACTTTTCACATACAGTTCTTTAGTGTATTCAAAGTGGGAACTTCAAATGTGTTTTGAGCAAATTACCACATAGACAATCATTATTGACAACTGTACCTGACATATTATTCCAATATTATTATAAAATAAAATTTAAAAAAAACAACAATTGAGTAATTCCACTAAAACAATAGAAGTGTATTTTATATCGGAGAGATATTGACTAGTGGACAGGTAGCTTATACGGTATTGTTAAACTATGTACAAAAATAGTTCCTTTTCTTGGCAAGATGAGGCAGGGTGGTGTAAATTATTGTACAATTAAAACCCTAAGGACTTTTGTTTTTAAAGTTTCTTATTTAGTAGTCTTACAGCATGCCAGACTACATATTCTAAAATCTGAAAAAAATAAAAATATTGGTTCCAAGAATTTCAGATAAGTAATATTGTGATACTTGGTAGATAGATAACAGAGAAAAAAGTTAACAGCTAGATATACAGTGGGTGATAGATATATAGTAGATATGTAGATAGTCTATGTGGGAAGAGTTGAGAGAGTTGTGTTTGTGTATATATACATATGTGTGTGTATATATATATATATATATATATATATATATATATATATATATACTTCAATGTTTGATTGCTTAAATGGACAAAAATCATTCATGTGTTTCTCTTCTTAATTTTCTGTCTTGAACCACTGAGACAATATGTTGCCTTTTATTTTATTTTATAGTAACCATTTGATATGAGTTAAACATAAGTGGAAGTTATAAACAAGCATAATCAGAGTGAAAGAAAATGAAATTAGTAGTGTGAACACAGTGCCATTTCTATATCACATTTTTTGCACTATAAGTCAATAAAGATGAAAGTAAAGATAACATTGAAAATAGTTTTTAATGAGTATACTATAATAAATAAAACAGAAGTAACTTATTATTAGAGAATATAATTTTTCATGAGTTTAAGGAAACACAAATGGTGTAAATATAATAAGTGTGCCTTGTTATTAAAAAGCAAATTATATGAATTTATGCATTAATTGGAAAATGAACAGACAGTTAAATACAAATATGATTCAGATCTAATCTCCATAGTTTGAACTACAAGTATCCAAAAAGTATAGGGATTTAGTTCTATCGTTTTGTTTTGTTTTGACTTACTTCTAAAGCTTTACTTTCCAGATCCAATAAAAGACAGTTGAATTAGTTATATCTCTCAGAGATTTTTTTTCTTTTTAGCACTATTAACGTTACCTATTCTTTTGATCAAATTCTCAGGCCCAGTACACTAATTTATTTGTTCCCTTTCTGCAGAAGTGGAAAATGTTTAATTAGAATAACATTTCTCATATTGAAGGTTGGTTGCTCTAAAGATTAATTACTTTCTTCCAATCTTATTTGGGATAGACTATAAGTTGTAGGGGATTTTTTTAAAGAATGTACAACATGAAAATATAAAACTAAAATAATATTTTAGTTATTATTACTGACATTTTAGCATTCCAAATAAAATAGCTATTTTCCTCACTCAAAGCATCATTGTAATTATCTTAAAGAAGAAAATGCTAATAATCCAACTAAAACTCTATTCTGTAACATTTTCTCTGTAATGTGTAAAACAATATGTAGTTCTTAAAAAATTCAATTAAACAAACACTTACATATGTACTAGACCAACTTGTAAATATTTGAATGTGAGATAACATCAGTAAGATACTTGAGAAAGTTCTTAAATTATTATAATGGGACATAATCCCTGTGTGCATGCAGCCGCTCAAAAACTATGTCTAATCAAATGGGCCCCAACTATGCTTATGACCTCAGATCTACCTCAGCATTAGCATATAAATTTTAATCCTTTAGGGACTGGGAAGGTGGCTCAGTGGTAGTGTGCTTGCCTTGCATGAACAAGGCCCTGGGTTCAATTCCTCAGCACTACATAAGGAGAAAAAGCCAGAAGTGGTGCCGTGATTTAAGTGGTAGAGCACTAACCATGACATGAAGAGCTGAGGGACAGAGTCCAGGCACAGAGTTCAGGCCCCACGACTGACAGAAAAAAAAATAATCTTTTCAAACAAAACTTTGTTAAATTAAATTTACTGGTTTATTTGAATAAAGAATGATTTGTGAATTGGGAAGCACACACTAAACAGAATTCATAATCAATAGAATTTGGGAAAGCTCCACTTAGCCATGTCATTAGTGAATTTTGGAGGGTCAAACAGAAGAAAAACTTTAAAAAATCTTATTGATTATAGTAAACATTTGCTTAGTTGCAGAATATCCAGTTGGCTGCCTATGATTGGTTAATTCTCAATTATGTTTATTTTTTCTTTTTTACTTATTTTTTATTGTAAAAATACTGTACAGAGGGGTTACCATAACATAGGCAAGATAATGAGTACATTTCTTATCAAGCATTGTAGCCTCCTCCTGTATTTACTCTTCCCATCACTTCCCAGCGTCCCCCCCTCACCCCCACCCAATCCTCCCCTCCCCCCACTAAAGTTGTAAAGTTCGTTTTCAACATGACAACTTGTACTTCTCATTGTTGCAACAGGTCCAACTGTATCCTTAGGTAAACGACTGGTTTTTCCCCTTCCCCTCCACAAATTATACCGACATCAAATACAGTGACAGAAGGGGTTATACTGTGGGGGAGGGACATACAAAGCAACAAAGAAATAATCTTATAAATGCGTTAGAAACAAATGCATGAAAGAAAAAAAAGCATTTAAATACATATCTAAGGATTCATTTTCCTAACATCACGTTATCTGAACTTTCCTGCTTGACTCATACATATACGAACTATTGCAAATAAGGGAAACCATGGGAACTATGTTTCTTTGGGCTTGGCTTACTTCACTTAATATAATTTTTTCCAAGTCTTTCCATTTCCTAACAAATGGGGCAATGTCATTCTTTCTGATATAGGCATAGAATTCCATTGTGTATATATACCACATTTTCTTGATCCATTCATCTACTGAGGGGCATCTGGGTTGGTTCCATATCTTAGCTATAGTAAATAATGTTGCAATAAACATAGTTGTGCTGGTAGCTTTAGTGTGGTTTTGTCTCAATTATGTTTAATTAGTTGAAAATTGCCCGTTAACTAGAAAAATATACTCCAAATTACTTTTCAGTGTGTTTATGCAATAAGCTACTGTTAGTTATGTGTAATCTCAATGTACTTATGGGTTACTTATGTGATTCAGCAGCTTCCAACACAAACAGGTCCTGAACCAATGAGAAAGTTTATTTCATATGCTACACCTTTCAGAAACCAACACTTAACATCTGAGCTTCCATTTAGATTTTATTAGTTTGTGGTATAATCTATTATTCACATGAGTGTGCTCTGATAAGTCAAAATTTTATTTCACTACAATTGATGAGAACTAGCCCTCTGCAAGGAGCTTAGAAACAACACATTTTATTCACAATTACAAAAATAGAAATCTATTTTAAATATTATTACATAAAATATATGGAACTCAAACCAGATTTCCCTGACAAATATAAAAGACTTGAGAGGAAAATAGATAAAGAGGTCATAAGAATGAGGAAATTTAAGATTGGAAAGGTGCTTTCTCATAGTAAGTTACTTAGAGATTAATGCAATTTTAAAGAAACTACATGCTGCATATTATTGTTAGATATACCTCTAGATGTTGAAGTGTCACCTAGGAATAAGGACTCTAACCCAAAAAGAAATTGTCAAGACAAAGTAAATATGTTGGGAGTTTTGCAAGTGGTTATAAATGAATTAACTGATGTATAATAGACTAATTGGAAAGTTCAAGTAGCATAATTTTCAGAAAGACTACATGAAAGCCCAAAAAACTAAGCACTAGGAAAGAGGTATATTAATGGGAGGGGATGAGGCCAAGAGGAGAAAGGGAGACAAATGGAAAGGGGAAGAGGAAGAGAATACAGTCAAGAAGTAATTGTATATACCACAAAATTAAGAAAAGGAAAGGGGTGGGTTAAAGTGTGTTGTTAATGTTCACATGGTTAACACTGATCAAGATTTACTGTATTCATATATATCTTTTTTAAATGGCACCTCCTTTGTATAACTATTTAAACATGGTAAAAAAATAAAGAAAAAAAAACAAATGTTTAACTCTACAGAACTGTGCACCATCAGCCAAAATCTAGCAAACAAGCTCAGAAAACAGTTAGGCTGCTCTTCTTTTATCCATAATGCAGAGGCCCTTGTCCCCAGTTTGGATTGGCTAAGCTCAGCTTTAAAATCTGCAACAGGATGTGACATAATTAACAGGAACAGGATACATCCATTAACAGGAAAAGGATGTCTTATTAGCAGGAACTGGGCATCTTAATTAAAAAGTTTACCAGAAATAGAATGCAACTAAACCACAATCAACTAGGGCCAAGCCATCTGGCCAAAGCAGGAATTTTTCAGGACAATTCTCTCAAGATGAACAGAAAGGAAGCCACACTTGCTGATAGAAAAGATACCCTTTCTCACAATGCCCCTCTTTGTACTTTGTGATGTTTTCTTCAAATTCTTTTAACATTATCTGCCTCTCTACCTCAGCTGTACTTAACTAATGGTATAATACTGAAATTTGTCTAAGGAAGTATTGATGATTCTATAAATTAGTCGCATAACTCCCAATTAACGCCATTGTCCCCATGAGGAACAAGTAAAGGACATTAGAATTAAGATCATAGCCAGCAACTGTGGCTCACGCCTGTAATCCTAGCTACTCAGGAGGCCGAGATCTGAGGATTACAGTTCAAAGCCACCCCATCAGGAAAGCCCATGGGACTCTTATCTCCAATAAGCCACTAGAAAACCAGAAGTGGTGCTGTGGATCAAGAGGTAGAGTGATTGCCTTTAGCTTGAAGAGGTGAGGGACAACGCCCAAGCCCAGATTTCAAGTTCCACGACAGACCCCCGAAATAAAAAAAAAAAAATTAAGACCATAATGCCCTTCCAAATGATTGTGTTAGCCAGTTATGAAGGAGTCTATCTATCTCTGACTTTTTAGTTGATGGTCCCATCTAGGGTTCTAGGTTCAGAAAACATGGTACAACATTGACGTTCCCCCCCAAAAAAAAATATCAGGGTACATAGCCCCACCAAATTTTCTGCCAGAATTGTATTAAGAACCATATACTGCTTCCCGTGCCATCTTCCTAGTGGGTCATAATTGTACTACAATTCCATTTACTATAAAACTGACAAAACCTCTCTTGGTTTTAATAGATATAATTGACCTAGCTCACATTAATATTAATAATGGCATCAAAATAGTCGTGGCTCATATCCAGCTGCTATTTGATTCCTAGGTTTGGAGACAGCTTTGGTTTTTAAAATGCCAGGGTGAAGGAGATAGCCAAAATTGAACCAACGGACAGCCTCTGCTCCATTTGACAGAAGAGCTTCAAGCATTTAACTCTTCTACAATATTACCAAACATGAGTTCTAGCAATAGTGAGAGCAGATGCATTCCCATCTCCTCAAAAGACGGGATTTCACTGTATCCAAATGTCTTTCTTAGAAACTCTTGATTCTCTTCACTGCCTAGAGAGGCATGAGATGAAGTTACATTTATGGGAAACTGACTTAACCAACCTAGTTGGCTTTAATACATCTGAGTCTTTAATCATAGGAAATAATAATGACTACATGTTATTGAACTTGTTCCTCCAAGTTATCTTGTCTTGGAAGAGGGCTATCATGCATGCCAAGCCAGCAGGATCCATTATTCATCTAAAAAAGAAGGGGAAAATCTGAGATCTTGGTCTACCTGCCACACATGCATAATAACTGCCAACAGAATATTTTATCCATTCAATCAAACAGGCATTTGTTTCGCCATACCCAGTTTTTGGTTGTTTCTTTTTGGTCGGTCATGGGACTTGAACTCTGGGCCTGGGCGCTGTCCCTGTGCTCTTCTGCTCAAGGCAAGCGCTCTACTGCTTGAGCCACAGCACCACTTCTGGTTTTCTAGTGGTATATTGGAGATAAGAGTCTCATGGAGATTCCTGCCAAGGGTGGCTTTGAACCATGATCCTCAGACTTCAGCTTCCTGAGTAGCTAGGATTACAGGCATGAGCCAACAGCCATACACAGTTTTAACAGCCATGGCTGGTCATAAATCTTTTACCGTTATTATAGTTACCTCATAATAATTGCCTTAAGGCCTAGGAGGGAGTGTTGGAAGGAGGAAGTCATCAGAAGGCTCCGTATAGTGGGCTCCATTAATTATAAATAGATTTTCCTAACTGGTAAAAATTCCTAGTCTGGAACAGCTAAACAGAAGGATCCGTAAAAGGATCCTTACAATGACCATAGGGTTATACTGATTATTCCATCATTGATGGTCAGAGGAGAAAGTCCTGCTATGCCTGATTTTATTCCCCAAGAATCTATGTTTATTCCTGGTATAGTAAGATCACTGATTTTGTTAGTTGAGTAGTTCACATAACTCTAACCTTAGTGGGCTGGATACTCATCTTTTGGGATGTAAAACTCAGGATACAGACACATATATTTTTATTCAGAGTTTACAAGTTCTTAGATTACCCAACCAACCCTAGAAATTTCTAAGTACATTCTCAGTTCTTGATAAGCACCCAGCTGAAATTTCTTCTATCCTCTCAGTGGGCAGTCAGCTATTTCCCTTGCTGATTAAATGCCCCAACGACCCTACTTCACCAACAAATTGTATCTCTGATTTTGAGACTCTCAATTCTTGGTGCTCACTGCTTCAAATTATTTGAACAGTCCAGACACGAAAAAAAAATAGCAAGTAGAACTTATATTTGCAAACAAACAGGTTACTAAGAACAGATTACTTAAAATCGATGTGCAACTCAACATTAGCATGCTGAATTTAACATTTTTAATTTATTTATGTTATTGTAAAGGTGATATTCAGAGAGTACATTTCTTTTTAAAATATTTTATTGTAAAGATACTGTACAGAGTGATTTGCAATAACTAGTATATGTCTAAGATAATTTTACCAGACAATCAGAAAAGCTCAAAAGCTATGTACATATGACCATAAAAGATGTTAAGTGAAATGACTCCCAAGATTCATTGGGTCATAATAAGGTGCTAACTGTAAAGATACTTAACAAATCAAAGCTTACTTCTACAGAAGGGTGGACCATCAGCTGAAATCTAGCAGGCAAGCACCTAAAGAGTTAGGTGCTACTTTTTTTATTCCTAAGGCATGGGGTTCTGTCCGTTGCCTCTGCTCAGAGTGGTCCACAATTTACAACAGGATGTGGCTTAATTAACAAAAACAGTTGTCATCATTACAAGAACAGAGTGTACCTAAAATTTCATGAGCTTTAAACAGTATTTCTTAATGAAAATTTAACAAGAATAGGAAGCAAACTAAATACAATTAACCAGTGTCAAACCACCCAGCCCAAATAGTACGTTTTCAGTAACACACACACACACACACACACACACACACACACACACACACACACACACACTCACACACTCACACACACACACACACACACACAATTTTTACAAGATTGACAAAAAGGAAATGGCACACTTCAATAAAAAATGAGGTTTTTCTCATATTAATTTTAACATGGAATAAAACTAGTGAAAAAAAAGGACAGAACAATAGGGAAATATAGCAAAGACCTGTGCTAAAAATAATTGATACAATTTTCTTCCAAACGGGTTCATTCTGACAATGCCACGGACATCCCAGCTGCATCTAGCTGATATTTTCTATGCAATGGCCAGAAATAGATGCAGGCCCAGGAATTAGAGATGATAGTGTAGAAAACATTAAATAAGGGTGCTTTCAATTGCAGATCTAAGTGCAACCATGAAGAATACATTTAGGGTTAAAATAAAACTACAGTGTTACCAAAGATAATCTTACAATACTTTCTACACTAATTTTTTTTTCTTTTAATAAGGTTATTTTAAAATGTGAAAATACCATACAGAGAGGTTACAATTACATGAGCAAGGTAATGAGTACACTTCTTATCAAGCATTGTTGCCTCCTTCTTTGTTTCTCCTTACCATCCCTGCCCTCCCATCTTCCTCCTCTTCCTCCTGCCAAAGTTATAAAGTACGTTTTTCAACATAACATCTTGTACCTTTCATTGTTGCAATGGGTTCACCTGTATCCCTATTTAAACAATTTGTTTTTTCCCTTCCCCTCCACAAATTATACCAACATCAAATACAGTGAAAACAGGGGTTATTATTATTATTATTATTTAATGGCTAGGACTCATCAAATTATTGACAGTGTGCCTTAGATCCTCTGAGAGATAACATTATAGTAAAAAAAATGTATATCTCTCAATGCAGACAGTCTCTATTTTAAACGTCTTGAAGATCTGCAATTTGGTTTATTTGGTCTTATTTTCTTTACTTTAACAAGTGAATATACCAACATTTTTTTTATGTATCAAGAAGTATTGTATACATTCTCTGTCAAAATTAACTAATGCGTTGGGAAATAGAGGTTATTTCTTTTAAAAATTGAATTCACTGCCAGGTACCATTGGCTCACACCTGAAATCCTAGCTAGGATCCTCGGGAGGCTTAGATTTGAGAGTCCAGGTTCAAAGCTAAATAAGCCAAAAACTCTGTGATTCTCTGATTAGCCAACAAAATTTCATAAGCAGAGCTGTGACTCAGTAGAAACAGTTGAATGACCACGTCCAGACCTTAAATTTAGGCCCTGGTACCAACATGCACACAAAAAGTATTTCTTTCCTTTTTTTGTTGGTGTTTGGGCTTGAACTCTGGCCCTGAGCACTGTCCCTCAGATCTTCAGTACAAAAAGTATTTCTTGCACTAATGTATTCCTAATACTTTAGAGGCTGTAAACTAATTGTAGATAAATAAATTTATAGTCTGATAAATCTATGCTTGGCTATGTAGTAAAATACGTTTAGTTACTTAATTTGTTTGATAAATATTATACAAAATTTCAATTCATCCTGAAACTATAATTAAATATAACCATTGTCACTATGTTGCAAAACAAAATACTTAAGATAGATAATCAGATATTCAAGAATACTCCAGTTTCAAACCAGGTGATCAACTGAGGATTGAAACCTTTGATTTTATAATACCTATAAATATGTGAACAAAACAGTGGAAAGTTAACAGATAAATGTTCAAAACATGTATTTATATATGTGGTAATGTACAAAGAGGAGAAATCCTTAAGAAGAAGACAAGAAAGTTAAAATGTGTAAAAGACACTGGAAATGCTGAAATAAAATACAATAAAATGAATAAATCTATTTATCAAAATGATAAAACAATTTATCAAAAATTATAACTTTATTAAATCCTGTATTTTGAAATAAGCAAGGTTACAAATCTTTGAATAAGGAAGAGCTGATAAATTGAACTGAAAGAAATCATAAAGGAAATTATGACAATCCTCACACATAACTTTCAATGTATACTCTGTTATATTTTCTTTCTTTTCTTTCTTTATTTGGGTAGAAGTACTGGATTTTTATGTGCTAGGCTTGTGCCTTACCACTTGATCTACTCTTCTCCCAGTTGAATATAAACAAGTTTTCCTCTGGTTTATTGGTAGAAGAGGTTCACAGACATTTCTGCCCAAGTTGGCTTAGAGCCACAATACTCAGATCTCAGTATCCTGAATTGCTAAGGCTCAGGCATGAGCCATCAGTAATGGTTTATGTTATATTTTGAATAAACATAATACTAAAGAATTTTACTACATATGGTATTACACTGCTTGGTGTAAAGGATACCCCAAACAGATTATTTTAAAATTTTTAGATTTTAAATTTACTTAGATGTGTCAAAGTCATAGAGAGAAAAACTACATCAAAGTTAAAAAAAACTGATAGTGAAGAAAATTTTCATAGAAAAGTTATTTTTGGCCCATTGTAACAATGAGATGTACAAGACACTTGGGGGAGGGTAACGTGGGGAGGTGGAGAGGGAAGGTATGGTAGGGGACAAACAAAGGAGTGGGAACATTGCTAGGTAGGAAATGTACTCATTACCATACTCATGTAACTGTAACCCAACTGTACAGTATCTTTACAGTAAAAAAATTAAAAAGAAAATTTCTTATTGTGTAAAAGCATAGATCCAATGCACTGTAGATATTTAACTTTGTTAGGAAAAATTTCAGGCCACGTTATCATTCTTAAATACTCAAATTCAAGGCAGGAGTGACACATAAGATGCTAGAGGCAAATTACAAATAGTCTTTTCTTCTTCATAAAGGGGTTATTTTTCTAACCCCTTAATTCTATAAATTAGACCATAAAAAGAGGAATAATATTGACTTCATAATCTAAAAAGAAATGCAAGTCAGACACCAATGACTCATAGCTATAATCCCAGCCACTCAGAATTTCTGAGATCTGGAGCCTTAAACTTTGAATGTCTGGGCAGAAAGCGCCATGAAACTCCATCTCCACAATAACTAGCAAGAAGTTGAGATTGGGTGGTTGGTTTAAAAGTTTTAGTGCCAGTTGAATGAGCAAGCCTAGCAAGCTTGATTCCCTGAGTTAAAACCCTGGTACTGGTAAAATAAATACTATACTAATCTAATGAACTGAATGTTAGGGCTGGAAAGGTAGCTCAGTGGTACCTCATGCCTTGCATGCATGAGGCCCTGGGTTCGATAACTCAGCATCACATCAGAAGAAAAAGCCCAAAGTTGCGCTATGGCTCAAGTGGTAGAGCACTAGCCTTGAGCTGAAGAGGTGAGGGACAGTGCTCAGGCCCAGAGTTCAGGCCCCATGACCGGCCAAAACAAACAAACAACAGTAAACAAAAACTGAGGATTAATGAGTATCAAGAACATTACAAGAAAAGTTAGTAATTATATATAAGAAAAATGCATATAAATGTATCAATATTGTGGAATAGAGTGATGATTTTATTAAACCCTAATAATATATGTGTGAAAATCCATATCAGATTGTTTATTCTATGTTTTTAAAATTCAAGTAGGATGGAAGAACCATTGCCAATACTTTGCAAGTGGATCCTTAAATACTATCCAAGTATTTGGAATGTTTGGGTAACCAGATGAATGAGACATAGAGACATTTTCCCTGGAAATAACAGATATTCTGGTTATCCAGTCATTTATCATCTCAAGTTCTTATAAACAGTCAAAGATGAAAATGTATTTATCTCTTGTGAGAACCATGTTCTTCTTTCCTCTGTCTTGCTTTCAGCTGAAGTCTCTGAAATTCGTTTGAAAAATTGTTTTGTAAGGATTTCACTTCAGTTCTGTGAGGTGCTGCTATAAATGAACAGGCAATTTTCTCAGGGAAATGGCAGATTCTGTGTCAGGGTTTGCCACAGGACTGGCTAATTGAGAAAACCTTAAGTGATTCAACACAGAAGTCTCTGTCACAGGTTGTATTCAGGGGAAATTAAAATAAACAATATCCTCTAATGTGTTGCTCATTTTGTTTGGGTTCTGGCCAGATTCACCATACCTTCCTCACATTTTTTTTAATTTAATTTTATTTTATTTGTGAACATACTATACAGAGGGGTTACAATTACATGGGCAGGATAATGCGTACATTTCTAACCAAGAATTGCAGCCTCCTCTTTTGGTTTACCCTTCACATCCTTCCCAGCCTCCCCCCCCCCCTTGCACACTTGTTTTAGATGAATTTCCTTAGAGACTGTCCAAGCGTCATGATTTATACATAGAAAATGTACAGAACTGAACTGTGTCCTGCTTATTATCTCACAGATGGAGGACTGGACTGAGAGAAGAGTGGATTTGTAAGCCATTGTAATGGATACCTCACATTCTCTAAATCTGGTATGGCTTTCCGATGTCCTATTCCCCTGGAGAAATACTTACAGGCCTTCATTTGCTATACGCATTAGTCTTCTGGATGTCGGTCGCTTTTAGTAAAGCAGCCTTAGTTGAAGGCAATGACTTGATAGGGTCTCAGCTAAGAAACTACGCAGCTCTCTCCAATTTCTGAAGAAGTGATCATCCCAATACATGAACTTCAGGACACAACTGTAACGTGGGGATCTATTTGCTTCCTCTGGGAAGTTGCAAAAGCATCTTCTCCAGGATTCTGGTCAGGATCCTTCTAGGAATTAAACTTACAAAGCAAAAGATAATTAGGATAACTATAATAAGACTGACGCTGGGTACAACTGACATCGTTTTTTACCCTACTCTAGCATTTCTGCTGGGTTAGATTAGTTCTCTGCTAGGATATTCCAGAACCTTATTCCAAGCAGTCTGAAGACCTGGGTCACTGTGCCTTTCTTGTTGGTTTTCGACATGACAACTTGTACTTCTCATTGTTGCAACGGGTCCACCTGTATCCTTATTTAAACGACTTGTTTTTCCCCTCCCCCTCCACAAATTATACTGACATCAAATACGGTGAAAGCAGGGGTTATACTGTGGGGGAAGGACATACAAAGTAACAAAGAATTAATCTTATAAATGCGTTAGAAACAAATGCATGAAAGAAAAAAAAACATTTAAATACATATCTTAGGGTTCATTTTCCTAACATCACCTTATCTGACCTTTTCTGCTTGACTCATACATATACTAAGTATTGCAAATGAGGGAAACCATGGGACCTATGTTTCTTTGGGCTTGGCTTACTTCACTTAATATAATTTTTTCCATGCCTTTCCATTTCCTAACAAACGGGGCAATGTCAATCTTTCTGATGGAGGCATAGAATTCCATTGTGTATATATACCACATTTTATTAGGTTGATTTCTTTGTCCTAGGCAGCTCTTTGCTGCCCCCATCTGATTTTTGCTTGCTAGAAGTTCTGCAAATTAGAATTAATTGTCAATTGGGGTGAATTTCAATTATGTAAAGCCTTACAGCTCATGCTTATCTCCATGCTAGGTGTCTGGCTTTTGTACTCTAAACATCCATCATGTGTAACTCTATTGATACATTTGAGTCATCCAGTTTCATTGTAATGATTCCTTTCTATTTTCTTCTTGTTTTTTCCATCTTGAATTAGCAATAGCTTCCTCTGTAGAGTACATATCAATGGATGATCCCAAATTATTTTGTTATTATTAAGGTATTGTACAGAGGGGTTAGCATTGCATAAGCCAGATAATGAGTACATTCCCTGTTTTGAACACTGTCACCCCTTTACTTCATCAATGGATTTTGACTGGCATGAGGAAACCTATAAGGCCATTTCCAATGAAATCATGAAATAGTATAATTCTTCAGGCCTAGGAGTTATGGATTTTCTGAGTATCCTTGAGCCTACACTTTTCCAAAATTAACTCATTGTTGTCTACTTTCAAAGAACTAGATGCTAATTGTTATACACTGTGATTTAAATCATGAATCACTGGATGGTAGGCACCTTTCTATGTACCAAGAAATGAACTATCTTAGCAAGATTGCATTATAATTGTTTTTTGAAGCCTAAGTATTTGATGCTATGCCTTAAGTTTCTAGCTATTAATGGTATTTAGTCTTGTTTATATTTGAATTTTTATGTACAAGAGAAGTTTAGTACATGCTATATCCTATATTATTTCTGAAATGAATCAGTGGACGAATAAATAAATAAATGCCCTAAAATCTAACCCTTTTCTCTAAAGTATTATGGTTGATCTCGTATCTACTTTTAAAAGACAAAAGTTGTTTACAGTTGTAATCTCTATCTAATATTTACAGGGCGTTTGCCTAAACTGAAATTCATGTAACAGGCACCACAAATTCCTTGGCCTGCTTAGTTTTAAATCATTCCTACTTCTACCTATGTCTTCTCTGGACCTTTTGTTATGTTTATGTTACTGCATAGCCCATGTCATGTTTGTCTCTGCATCCTAGTAAATCCTAGGAATTGCCTACATTCTTGTAATAGTAATGTCTTCTGTCTCTATCTCTGCCCCTACTGTCTTTCTGTCAGTCAGTTTTTGTCTCTCCTATCCTCTTCTGTCCCCTCCCTTCCCCTCCCTTCCCCTCCCCTCCCTCTTCTTCTCTCTCTCCTGCCTGCCTGTCTGTCTGTCTGTCTGTCTGTCTGTCTGTCTGTCTGTCTATCTCTGTCTCTGTCTCTCTCTGACCTTTGCTCTGCATATGTGTGTATATATTCTGCTAGGAAGAGCTTCAAATAATACAAATAATGTCATTCCCCTCCTAATCTTTGACTGATATTGAACATACAACATGCCTTAAGTCTGAATAAATTATAAAGGCAATGAAACACTTGTAGAAACCACTGATTACATTATTTTTCACAAGCAAATATCAAAGGTTAGAAATGTGGAATATTGAATAAATAACTCAAGATATACTTTGATGTAAAATTATAATTTCACCTGGAAAAGCAGGCAAAATTAGAGTGGTTGCCTAGCATCGGTAAAATTTGAAATTTCAACAAATATATAAATATATAGGTGCCAGTCCTGGAAACTGAACACTGGATCTGGGTATTGTCCCTGTGCTTTGCTCTTTCAAGGGTACCCATTGGTCTACTTTTATCTTTTTGTGTCCTGGTGGCTCACTCTTGTAATTCTAGCTACTCAAGAGGCTGAGATATGAGAATGGCAGTTAGAGAACAGCCGAGGTAGGAAAGTCCTTGAGATTCTTATCTCCAATTAACCACTAGAAAACCAGAAGTTGCTCTGTGGTTCAAAATAGTAGAGTATTAACATTTAGGAAGAAATCTCAGAGACAAAGCCCAGGCCCTAAGTTCAAACCCCATGATTGACCAAAACAAAAACAAAAAGAGCCTCATGGCCTTTCCTGCCTGGCCAGCCTTTAAACACCGTTCCTCAACTCTCATCCTCCTGAGTGACTAGGGCTATAAGTGGTAGTTGCAGACATCTGGCTCAAATATTTATTTTTTTGGAGACCAGAGGCATAGTTCAGGAGGTAAAGAACAGGTTGACAACAGGAAGCTCAGAATTCAAATCCCAGTATGCTTCAAAAATATTGTAGTAATATGTAGAAAGAAATACCTATCAAATTCTTAAACTAATTCTAACACTATCACAAATGCTGTCTTTGTTAATGTCTGGTGGGTGTTCTTTCTATAGTACAATTGCTTTATAATAAACATAATTCATATTAGGGTTAATGTCTTAATAAGAAGACTGGTAAGTAGTGAGGGACTGATGACTCACTTCCATAATCTTTGTATCTCAGGAGGCTGAGTTCTAGGGATCATGGTTCAAAGCCATCCAGGAAGGAAATCTATAGGACATATCTCCAATCCACCAACCAAAATCAGAAGTGGAGCTGTGACTTTAGTGGTACCAACCCTGAATAGGAAAATCTGAAAGACAGAGGTCAGACCCTGATTTCAAGCTTCAATACCAGCAAACACATGCACAAAAAAAGTATGGCTGGTAGGTAAGTAATTTTAGTCATAGCATCATATGCACACTCTACCAATTATTTCTATATTGTATTTATTATTGACTTAAATGAATTCAAGTTAAAATTATTTTAAAATGTATTCTTCTTTGCAACATGACATCTATTACTTGACAGCTTAAATCGAAAAAATGTAAATTAGTAAACAGAACATAAGTGGGCCCTTTTAATGCTAGCCCTGTCCACCCGGCATTTTACTTGTAACCACAGGAGACTTAGGAAAACATGGGTAATGTTTTAAGTCCATATTCACAGATGTGACAGCTTGACATTCACTTTACTGAAAATGGCATGTAAAGAAAATGCCAGATATACTTCAAGAGAATTTTTCACCTCCGGTACTGCGAATAATCTTGTCAAAATGATAGAAATTGACATCTCAAATCAATCAAATATGATACCATTGATCTTACACTAAATTAACTAATAAGAGTGAAAGAATTGCTGGATGTTAGATACAAAAGAGAATTTGAGGTTATTTAGCTCTAAGCAAATACACAAAATGGGTCAAATCAGAGTACACATCATTAAATTTATTGTCTAGTATGAAATAAATTTCAGCATCATTCCACATGCTAATTACCCACTAGTATTTCTTCATGCATATGTGACAGCTTATATGTTTCATCTAGGACATGATTGATTCATGACTTATTTAAAACAAGAGGTTTTTCATATAGCTCTAATAGTCTTGTCCAGAAATCTCCTTAATAATCATCCTGGGCTTTATAGTATTTTCTGGTTGGTCAACTGCATTCTAGACTTTCCATCTTCCCTTTTTGGAGTACTCCATTGTCCAGAGGGTGCATAAACTCTCAAGGATTAATCAGAAAGGAAGGATGGTAGCAATGTGGATACCAATGTAGTAGCAATTTGGAGAATGTGGATGTATGAAAATGTCTTTATTTTCATACATTTCACTTAAATTTGACTCTAGAAGGATAGTTTCTAAGTAAGGAATAAAAATTCCATTTTCCATAATACCTTAATAATCTAGAAAACAGATTCTAAGTTAACTAATGCATGGAAACTATGCCTAATTGGGGTTGTTCAACCAAGAGTTTTTGCAGCAAAGTGATACAATTAGAGAAAGGAGAAGTATGTGAGGAGTTTCTGGAAAAGAATGTTTGTCCTCTTTCTTCATCTGTTGTTGGAAGCTAGTCTTTCTTTTTTATCTCTGCATGATGACCTGTGCAGAATGAAAGTCTCTGTCCATTTTCCCTGTAGGAAGTTGATGTCTTTGATACCAGAGTTGATAGATTAAAAAAAATACTGGTTTGTGAATGAGAAATTAAATAAGCACAGCCCTCAAAGCTGTCAACTGAATCATGAGAAAACAAATACTATTTACATGAAACCCAATATAAACTTGTTGCCTGTAATTTACCCAGAAAGAATACTAAGAATGAAATATATTGTATAGGACATACATATTAATCACTGTGTTTTGTTTTGTTTTTTTATCATTCTAAGAACTACAACCTTAGCAATCCAAATGATCAAAGGGCAAGTAATTTTTCTTTTGAGGGTCTTACAGATATCCTTTTATACTTGATGTAAGAGTCTGAGCATCGACAATAGTTTTAGTGATTGCCTTTCAAACTGCTACAGTAGCTATAACAGCAATCAAGAAAATGTACACACAATCCATGTAAAATGAAGACAACAATTAAATATCAAGTTAGTGTGTGTTTTTGTTATTGTGATGAATGTGATATGCATGTAAATTTAGAAGAGATGTATAAAGAATTTCCAACTGGTAATAAAAGTTCAATTTGATGAATTTCAGTGGTCATTTTATGATATATTCTTTTTTTAGTATTTGTTGTTTATGGAATAAATATTCTCTTATGCCATGTATAAATGAAAACTCAATATTTTTTGATATTTTTAGAAAAAGTTCTCAAATATTTACCTAATTATGTTCCAGAGAGTTTTCAGAGAATCATGAAAATTAGAAAAAGCATTTTAAGGTAGTTTAAAGATGCCTAGTTTATTACTCATTTTGGATTCATAAAGTCATTTGATTTAGCCAACTGTCAGATGATTTTAAAAATCAGAGAAAATTCTGTTTTTATGAGTTCACTTCTAATATTATCTTTCTTTAGAATTATAGGAAATGGAAAGACTTGGAAAAAAATTATATTAAGTGAAGTAAGCCAGGTGCAAAGAAACATAGGTCCCATGGATTTCCTTATTTGCAATAACTAGTATATGTCTGAGACAAGCAGAAAAGGTCAGATAACATGATGTTAAGTGAAATGAACCCCAAGATAAGGACACAAATTTTTTTTCCTTCTTGATATTGTTTCAAACATATTTATAAGGTACCATGTGATTTTTTTGTTGCTTTGTATGTCCCTCCCCCACAGTATAACCTCTGTTTTGACTTATTTGATGTTGGTATAATTTGGGAAAAGGAAGGGAAAAAACAAATTGTTTAAATAGGGATACAGGTTGATCCATTGCAACAAGAGATGTACATGATGCTATGTCGAAAAACGAACTTTACAATTTAGGCAAGAGGGGAGGAAGAAATGTAGTTGTGGAGATGGGAGGAAAGGGATGGTAAGGGGAAACAAAGGAGGAGGCAACAATGATGGATAAGAAATATATTCATGGGCTGGGAAGGTGGCTCAGTATTAGAGCGCTTGCATTGAATGTCTGAGGCCCTGGGTTCGATTCCTTAGCACCACATAAGCAGAAAGAAAATAGCTGGAAGTGGCGCCTTGGCTCAAGTGGTAGAGCGCTATCCTTGAGCTGAAGAGCTGAGGGACAGCGCCCAGGCCCAGAATTCAGACCCCACGAATGGACCCTACAAAAAAGAAAGAAAGAAAGAAAGAAAAGTATTCATTACCTTGCTCATTTGATTGTAACCCCTTTGTACATTATTTCCACAATTAAAAACTTATTGTTTTAAAAAAAGCAATATAAAAATTATTATACATCAATGCTTACATTCATGTTATGTAAGTTTCACTAAAATTTAGGCATCTAATATTATGGCAGAATTAATTCAAACCTATTGAAAATTTCCCAAGTTACACAAATAAAAAACAAAAAAAATTCTCAGAAATTGATGTATGGGCCAACTACCATGCTAAATTAATTACACCTAGATACTGCAAACTTAACTTCAAATGTTACCTGTGGAATGAAAGACATCATGAAGAATCGTAGAATGTGTTACCCTAACCTAGTACTTAGCCACGATTACTTGATTTAAAGAAAAAAGAACACAGGATGGCACTTGCGCAAATTGTCCTTTATCTGACAAAATGCCCAGTTTCTTATAGCACCTAATATATATGGATGAACTAGTATGGAAGGAATTGAAATATATTTTCATACTCTGAAGACAATGTGATTGCAAAAAAATTGTGGATAACTCAAAGCAAAGTTTCAAAGTTGGATATTTAAAAGAGAAAGTGCAATAACATCTTAGTTTGCTTAATAATTTGTAGGTCAGAAATTGTTATCTGCTAAGGTAAGTGCTTATATAGTAAGCTTAAAGTTAGTTGCCTGTGGCTCATTTCTGTACTCCTAACTATTCACCAGGCTGAGCTCTAAAACCTGAGGTGCAAAACCAGTTCAGGCAGATAAATCCAAGACACTTTTTTTAAAAACTAAATAGCAGAACCCCAGAAGCAGAGGTGATTCAAGGGATAAATTGCCAGACTGAGCAAAGAAAGGCAAACAAGAACACAAGGCTCTGAGTTTAAGTCACTGTACACACACACACACATATGCATTAAACCACACCTACAAACAAAAGTAAAAGAAAAATGTAAACTTAAAAAATCTGATGAATCTACAAAATATTGTATTAATTAGAATACTGCATCATGCCTTATTTTCTATATCCATTCCTTTTTGTTGTATGGGTTGATTGCATATGTTACCTACTGCAAAAGAACAAGAATGTGCACCTGGTTAAAAAATGGTGTGTTGTGTTCATTGCTGCAAATTTTAGAGACATGCCCCTATTGTAAAAGAACAAGAATGTGCACCTGGTTAAAAAATGGTGTGTTGGGTTTATTGCTGCATATTTTAGAGATATGCCTATACATGTCTTTAAAATCTCAATATTTTCGATAATTTTGAAATTCTATGCCTCCATCAGAAAGAATGGCATTGCCCCATTTTTAAGGAAATGGAAAGACTTGGAAAAAATTATATTAAGTGAAGTAAGCCAAGCCCAAAGAAACATAGGTCCCAAGGTTTCCCTTATTTGCAACATCTAGTATATGTATGAGTCAAGCAGAAAAGGTCAGATAAGGTGATGTTAGAAAACTGAACCCTAAGATATGTATTCAAATGTTTGTTTTTCTTTCATGCATTTGTTTCGAATGCATTTATAAGATTATTACTTTGTTGCTTTGTATGTCCCTCCCCCACAGTATAACCCCTGTTTTCACTGTATTTGATGTCGTTATAATTGGTGGAGGGGAAGGGGAAAAACAAGTCGTTTAAATAAGGATACAGGTGGACCCGTTGCAACAATGAGAAGTACAAGTTGTCACGTTGAAAATTAACTAGACAACTTTGGTGGGCGGGGGGGAGGATTGGGTGCGGGGGTGGGGACGGCTGGGAAGGGATGGGAGGGAGAAACAAAGGGGGGGGGCTACAATGCTTGATAAGAAATGTACTCATTATCTTGCCCATGTTATTGTAACCCCTCTGTACAGTATTTTCACAATAAAAATAAATAAAAATTAAAAAAGAAAAAGTTTTCAAATATCAATTCTCAGTAAGAATGGTAAGAACACATAAACATAATGATAAAAGGTTAAAGAATAATCTTTATTGAACTGAGAAGATTTATTCTTACTGTTAAATAACATTTGGAAATAGTATATCTGAGAATATCCCTAGATAGATATATAGATAGATAGATAGATTGATTGATTCATAGATAGATTATGTATGTTTAAAATATTTAGCCTATAGAATGTGTCGGTGTATATATGATATAGAATGTGTATCCTATAGAATGAACACACACGCGCGCGTGCACACACACACACACACACACACACATCTACAGGACAAATGTCTGCAGGAAAATATTCATATTACCATAAGATTACCATTGCCCTTACTATGCACTTCATTTCTTATTGTGTTGATTTCACATAATTTAAAATCAAATAGGATTCATATATTAAAAATATTTTTATTAAAATATGAACTTTTAAACTGATGAATACCAATGCCATTGCTATTCTTACTATTTCTAATGAAAGTAATATTGATAAAGATGACTATAGCAATAATACTATCTTGTTATAATGTTAATGTGTAATAAGCATTCTGCTAAGTTATTCATGCAATTAATCACTTAATTGTGAAATTCTAACTCATGATGCTATTTAAAACTAAACAAGTATTTTATTGGATTGTTTAAAAGCTCAGAATCCAATTGAATAAATTAATATGTATAGATATTCATCAATATTATAAATAGTCCCCTTCAATTAGGTCATCAAGTGACAGATTTTCAAACTATATTTAATGAGTCTTTTCTCGCCAACATCTCTTAATCTGAGTAATAAAATAAGTACTTATAATAAATATAGAATCAAGTATATAAGTTATGTTTTTCCAAAAACCTCAAAGGATTATAGAAGCTATTTGAGATACCTCACAGTTGAAATAAATACAATATCCTTTTTCCTAAAAAGTATACATATGTTTTTTATCCAGATTATTTGTGCTCTTTTTATCTTCTTTTTAAACTTAATAGTGTAATAGACAGGTGCTTATGTTTTAATAAAAATAATGTTATATGTTAATAATATTAAGCCTTAGTTGTTCCCATAATGTTTCACCATGTTGTGCAAACCATTTAATTTTTCATAAGACCTATGAAAAATGGATGCACTCCTCAACTCTACCGAAAATGCTCACGAAGCATGTGAAGAAAAACACCTGTGTCGGTAGGCACTGCCGACTAGCCCAGTGGGTCATGTGGATAGCTGTAGGCCAGGACACATTCTGAAAACATAGAATGGTAAAGATGGTGGAATGCATCTGAACCCAACATATGAAAATACCTTGTGATAGTCATAGTCAGTTACACCTCACTACCCAAGTAACCGAGCAGAATACTGGCATGCTTTCCAAAAACTTGATATCTGTATGAGGTCATACAAGCAGTCAATGAATGAGATGTTCAACAATGATTAATTACAAATTTAACATCAATAACCTAATAAAGTTAATGCTCAGTTCCTTCACTAGATCCTAGTATTTAGGGTCTAATATAATGTACAGAATGAGAAAAATAATGCAGGTATTAAAAAATAGCTTTCACCTTTCAATTTACAAAGAATTTATTAATTTCAGGATAGTAAGTCAGGTAGCCTCTAGAAGGTATATAATCACATTGTCTCTATCTAAAGGTGAGTTGCATGTTATGGAAACAGATATGAATTAAGAGTGTCAGAGCGGAGTGAAAAAATGGTGATCTGTGATCATTGAATGAACATATCACTACAAATCTTAAACTAGAAATACTAGTGCATCAGCTGAATTTTACTTTAAATGAAAATGTTGCTAGGCACTGGTGGCTCACTACTTGGGAGGCTGACATCTGGGAATGGAGGTTTGAAACCAGTCAGTAAGACAAAACCAAGGGATGTTTATTCAACTAACCAGCATAAAACTATAAGTGAAGGTAAGGTTCTAGTGGTAGGGTGTTAACCGTTACAAAAAATACAGCCCTGAGTTCAAACCCTAGTACTAGGACAAAAATAATCACTAAAACATAAATATTATAGCAACAGTTAAAATATTTTGACACATTTTCTTTCTGTAAATTAATCTGAGGAACTGGGTACTGTCCCTTTGCTCAAGGCTGGCACTCAACCACTTAAACTACAGTGCCACTTCTGCATTTTGAGGCTGTCACTCTGATTTCTCTGCTCAGGCTGGATTTGACCATGATCCTCAGCTCTCAGCCTGCTGAATAGGTTGGATTACAGATAAAAGGCACTGGCATGTAGCACACATTTTTTATTTTGACAGATGTTCAATTAAGAAATTCTTATTTCAGTTCTCTTGACATATTGTTGGGGTTGTCTTTACTTTTTTGTATTTTTAGTTAATATTAACATTCTTTTCTGGGAGAAAATATCTTCATCAGTTTCAGTGTACTATAGGCATCAGTCCATTTTTTAAAAAAGTCTCCAGACTATATGCTTTATTTCAACCTCTATGACTCTCCCCAAAAGTTTTTAGCCTTCTTTGAAGTTAGAAGAACTAGCAGAACAGATTTGTAAATCATCTCTCTCCAACTGTCTTACTTGTTTGGGCCCCTCGATGATTTCTCTACGTGAAATTGTCTTTCATCTTTTTTTTTCAGGTGAAAAGTTTACATGGATGTTTTCTACAAATGAATCCAGCTAAAATCTAAGCTTAGAAAGAAAGCCTGGCATCTTTTTGAACGAGGCTGGTGGGGGATAGCTACTCAGCTGCACAACCCACCACTTGAACAAGGGGCAGGTGCCAATTAAAAAGAAGCCATGCAGGTAGTAAGCAGTTAAGCAAGAAGGCACCTGTCCTTCTGTTCTGTGCCAAAGGGTATAGCCTGTCATCGAGGCATGTGAGATACAACTCTGGTCTCTCTTTTCACGGGTTACCAAGGGGATCTGGGGCAAGAACTAAACACATGTGGTCAAATTTGCTGGGTGCTCTGGATTTTTATTTCATGAACGAAACCCAACTGAACTGGTCTGAATCCACTCCCTTAGGACTGTTGGTAGCTTATCTACCTAGTCATTATTTTCCCTTCCTTTTTCATTAGAGTACCACTTCAGTGGGAAAAATGATAGATTATTTCTTTCGGTTTAGAATATAATGGATAAAAATGGCTTCTAATTTTTCATAGTGATTTGACATTTTCTAAAGCCCCAAATAAAGCATAGGCAGTGTTGGAGTCTTGCAATAAGGCAACGAAGATGAGAATATCTTGAAGTAGTATAAATGTGTGAATTATTTCCTTATCTAAGCATTATTTTTTTCCTTACATAAATAATATGCATGATTCTAAGTATGCATAACTGCTATGTTTGAATTTAGGATATTTGACATTTCCTTTCAGTAAAATCAATTCTTGATACACTGATGAGATGAGAAAGAATTTTGTATGCAGAAGTTACCATTCTTCCTGCTTTTCAGTGCTAAATTTCCCTGGATTTTGACCCTCAAGCAGTAGGATTTATTAAATGTTTTCAATAACTTTTCTATTGACAACACCAAAATTACGAAATAAAATATTTGTAAACAGAGGACTGATCTAGAAAGGAAAGGAAAAAGCCAGCAAGTTTAAACACGGGTGGGTAAGAAGCAAGCATGTTTTAAAGGTATATTAATTATATACGGTCAGGTAGTCCATAGGCCTCATAGTATTCCCTAAGGTGCACTCATAGCAGGATTTAATAAAATTAACATATGTTAAAGGAAGAAGAAGTTGAGGCAAACATTAGAAATGCTCAACACTCACAAACACAGCTACTACAAAGGTTGCAAAGCTCATAATTTAACTTTAGATTATTAAGCACTACACAGAATATCCAGATCTCAGGAAGCTCTTTGTCTTCTCAGAAGAATCTTTACACTTCTCTGTTAATGTAGACAAAGTGACTCTGCATTATTCCACTCAATATAAATATCCAGAGAGCTAAAGAGCAATCAAGTGGAAACTAAACCTGTCAGTTTTCTATATGTTGTGCTTATTAACTAATGCAAAATTGCCTTCTGGTTTGTCTCATATCCTAGTCCATGAAATGAGTCACTAGTTAGTACAATATATAAAGTTAGGGTCAAAAGTTCCTCCAGTTCTCAGACAACTCTGGAAACATGCACAGGGTCGAAATAGAAAAGTTGACATTTTAATTTAACACATACAGAAAATATACATTTTTGAGGGCATACTGGAATTGAATCTTTAAGGAGAAAATGAATATTGTAGAACTGAGGAGAAAACATCTACATGGCTATGCTAATACATTCCAAATAGAATAAATGAATACAAAACTTCCCTTATGAAATTGTAGGTAGATTAAGACAAAGGTTTTGTAACATATTAGGGAGAAAATATTGACTGTAAGGGTTAGGAATGACAGCGGATTGGGTAGTTTGCCTTTTCTGTAACCACAACACCTGACAAGATCTGCCAAAATTAGAAAAGATTACACTTCAAAGGTATGTCTGTCAGTTACGGATTTCCTTTGGCTAGGTCTCTCTTGAAAACATCACCACTTAGTAAAGTCTCCACCACCTCTGAAATTCTCCATCACCTCCAAAATTCTCTAATACAGCTCTACGACCCCCAACTGTAATATCCCATTAACTTATGAAACTATCAATGAAAAAAGTCTAGAGATGAAGTCAGAGTCATCACAATCATACCGCCGCCTAACGTTTTCATCTTCAAACACTACTTCATTGAAAGAAATACCTGCTGCATCTGAGAGTTGGGGAGATATTTCAGATCCCAGCCCTAATATTCAATGCGTCATAACCATAGTGGAAGCCAAAATAACCCTAGAAAAAAGTAAATAGACCAAGAAAAAAACACCTAATTAGGACTTGTCTAACAACAAAACTATCTTTGAAGAAAGATGTCAAATGTTGAGATTTAGATGGAAACTCTGCATAAGACAAAGGACAAGGAAGGAACTAATACAACGGCTAAACTCCAAGACAATATGTTGGAAATGATTAGTACAACGTGGGGGAAGTGAGTATAGGGGCAGAAAAGTGGGAGAAAAATGAGGGAGGGGGTAACAAGTTCAATAAGAAATGTACTCACTGTGTTACTTATGTAACTCTAACCCCTTTATACATCACCCTGACAATACGTTTTTTAAATAGAAATACTAAAGAAGACAGAGAAAAGTGAGTCTTAGAAAGGTTGAAATATAAGAATGATTATTGAAGATAATAATGTATATGTATTCATTCAAATATATTTATCATATTTAGTATTAAATAACTGATTGAGGTGAAATACAGTGTAATAATGTATTTTTAAGTGGAGGAAACTTGAAATTAGTTTCAGGGATTTCACAGAGTCCTCTGTCTTGTTAATGAGCTATGGATAGAGGATATACAAATGTTTGCTCTTTGATCAAAAGATTTCAAAATAAACATACAGCAGAAAGCTATAATCCTAGCTACTCTGGAGATTGAGATCTGGAGATCACGGTTTGAAGACAGAATAGGCACATTTCACCCACAAATGTCAGAAGTGGAGGTGAAGTTCAAATGGTAGTGAGCCAGCCATGTACATAAATGTCAGGTGAGAGTTTGAGGCCTTGAGTTCAAGCCCCAGGATTGGTGCGGTGTGTGTGTGCATGCACACACATACACACACACACACACACACACACACACACTCCAAAACAAAACACACAAAAAACATGTATAAACATAGAGAGAATATATATTGTGATGTGGCAGTCAATCAGAAATATAATAGCGTTCTTGGGTTTTTGCTGAACATTATTTCTTTTCTCTATTACAGTGTAAAAATTTTTCTTATTGCCGGCATTGGTGGCTCACGCCAGGAACCTAGCAACTCAGGAGGCTGAAAACTGAGGATCGCAGTTCAAAACCAGCCTGGGCAGGAAACTCTGTGAGACTCTTTTTTTTTTTTTAATATTATTTTATTTTATTTGAGAACATACTGTACAGAGGGGCTACAACTACATGGGCAGGATAATGCATACATTTCTTACCAAGCATTGCAGCCTCCTCCTTTGTTTACCCTTCACCGCCCTTCCCAGCCTCCCCCCTCCACCCACCCAATTATACTCCCCTCCCCCCCCCACACCGACATTGTAAAGCTGGTTTTGACATGACATTTTGTACTTCTCATTGTTGCAACAGGTCCACCTGAATCCTTAAACGACTTGTTTGTCCCCATCTCCTCCACATGTTATAGTGACATCAAATATAGTGAAAGCGGGGGTTACACTGTGGGGGAGGGACATACAAAGCAACAAAGAAATAATCTTATAAATGCGTTAGAAACACATGCATGAAAGAAACGAAAACATTAAAATACATATTTAAGGGTTCATTTTCCTAACATCACATTATCTGAACTTTCCCGCTTGACTCATACCTATACTAGATATTGCAAATAAGGGAAACCATGGGACCTATGCTTCTTTGGGCCTGGCTTACTTCACTTAATATAATTTTTTCCAAACCTTTCCATTTCCTAACAAATGGGGAAATGTCATTCTGATGGAGGCATAGAATTCCATTGTGTATATATACCACATTTTCTTGATCCATTCATCTACTGAGGGGCATCTGGGTTGGTTCCATATCTTAGCTATGGTAAATATTGCTGCAATAAACATAGTTGGGTGTAGGGAGCCGGGGCGAGACTCCGCCCACTCCCTTGCAGCTTTGAGGTAACCACCCCATATTAGACGGTGCTTGGCGGGACGCCTGAGCTTTGCGCCTGCGCGAGCCAGGTAGAGTCCCCAGCCAATCCCATGACACCTGGTGACGGTGAAAGGCAGGCGACCAACAATAGAAAGACCCGTGTTGCTAGTCCCTATATAAGTGGCCATGTTTTGGGTGCACGCTCTCTCGTGCCCAAGCTCTCCTACAACTAAAAGGCTCTCCAATAAAGCGTGATCTGAGAAGACTCCTAGTGTGGCGGTCGTTTTTTCTCGCTGGTCGAGTAGACGGTCGCTACAAGTGGTGCCAAAACCCGGGAACGAACCAGGGACGGGACCCGCGCGAGAGGCCGAACCGGAGCCAGAACTCAACACACGGAGAGGGGACGTCGGTAAATATCCCCCGGTATGCTGTTCACTGTAGATTTAGATATTTATTGGTTGCTTGCATTGCTTCTTCCTTTGTGGCTTGTCTTTTTGATGGTGCGCACTTGCCTCGAGGAGGGAGATTTGATTTAATCCAGGAAGGACACAAAGTATTAACACAGCATCAGGATAGTCTATCAGAGTCAGCATACAGTAAGGGGGAGGAAAATAGGCCTAAAAGAAAAAGGGAAAAAAGACAAAAGGATCCTAAAGAATTAAAGCAAGAGGGACTGCAGCCCTCACAAAAGGAGAAGGGTTTTAGAGAGGCAGGGGTCTCAAGGAGACCCCCATGCCCTTCTTTAAAAGCAAACCGGTTCTCAGCCCTACATGTGGAAGGGCGGGACCAAGAATATAGTAATCTTGTGAGTGACTCAGAGGAAGAAATGTTAGAGGAGGAGGGAGAGCAGCTCGATCCAGCTGATAGTGAAGAGTTAGAAGAGGCTGCGGCGGAGCACGAGGCAGACAGATATGGAGGGTGGCGCCCCCTAGGGGTGGGAGTACCGCAGCAGCCAGGGAGAGGAAACGGAGCTGCCCCTCACCCGTCGGCCCCCCCGCCGTGCCCGCCGGCAGGGAAGAGTCACTTTATAAAAGAAAACACCTGGTCGAGATTAGCAGCCGCTTTCCCAGTCTTTGAGAATCCCATTACTGCTGAAAGAAATTTTGAGCCGGTTTCCTACTCCCAGTTAAAAGATTTAGTTGAGGCAGTCAGGAATTATGGAGTGACGGCCAATTATACCACTGCCTTGCTTCGAAGGCTAACTATTAATGCTATGACACCTATGGATTGGTTTGAAGTGGCCCATACTTACCTTAATCACAGGCAGTTCCTTGATTTTTGGTCAATTGTACAAGACAAGGCTCAAGCCCAATACAGACAAAATGTCCGTGACGGGCACCCGGACTGGACCGTGGACATGCTTCTCGGGCAGGGAATCTACTCGGTAGACCAGACAGGATATCCCTTTGAAGTATACCGCCAGGTAAACGAGGTTTTTTACAGGTCCTGGCGAGCCCTCCCAAACAAGGGAGAGGTGGCTGGCAATCTAACAAAAATCATGCAGGCGGCTAATGAGCCATTTTCTGATTTTGTTGCCCGTATGCTAGAGACAGCCGAGCGGGTATTAGGAAATCTGGAAACAGCCATGCCATTTGTACAACAAATCATTTTTTGAACAAAGCACCAAGGAATGTCAGAGGGCAATTACCCCATTAAGAACCCAAAGCCTAGTAGCTTGGTAAAAAGCCTGCAGAGAAGTAGGTGGCCCCCTGAGCAATGCGGGGCTGGCAGCTGCTGTCTTGTCGGCTGCCGGGGCCGCAAAAGATAGTAAAGGAAAAGGGTGTTTCCGGTGTGGTCAGTTGGGACATTTTAGACAGCAATGCCCACAAAATGGTGGTCCTGTACAAAATATACCCAGGTCGCCAAGGACTCCAGGAGTGTGTCCTCGTTGTAAAAAGGGAAAGCATTGGGTCAACAAATGCAGGTCAGTAAGAGACATCAATGGACATTTTATCCCCCAAATTGCTCCAAACACTAATTCGGAACAGGAGCCAAAAAACGGAGAGAAGGGCCTTCGTCCCCAGGGCCCGAAAGTTTATGGGGCATTTCAGACTCTGGCTCCCGGACAGCACCCGCAACAACCCCCCAGCCAAGAAGAGCAACCTCAGGCTCCGCAGGGTTGGACCTCTGTGCCACCTCCGGATGGGTATTAACACAGCAGATGGGAGTCCAGATTGTGGAGACAGACATGACAGGACCCCTAGATGAAGGCACTGTAGGAATAGTTTTAGGACGCTCCTCCTCCACAATGAGAGGATTAATAATTTTCCCAGGATTGATTGACCCTGACTATACGGGGACTATCAAGGCCCTCTGTCATGTCCCCCATGGAGTGGTGTCCATTTCTCCCGGGGATAGAATTGCACAGCTTCTGCTTTTGCCTTCTCTTCATGGCAACTTCCCTGCTAAGGAGATAGAGAGAGGAGATAAAGGGCTAGGCTCCACTGGAGTCGACCTTACATGCCTGTCCATAACTTTAGACCAAAGACCCATGCTAACTCTCCAAGTGGAAGGGAGAAGATTTGAGGGACTGGTGGATACAGGGGCAGATCGAAGCATCATCCAAAGAGGGGAGTGGCCAAAGCAATGGCCAACTCAGAAATCCTCCCAGACCTTACAAGGGCTGGGCTATGCCGATGCCCCACAGTTAAGTGCCAAAGAATTGACTTGGAGAACAGACGAAGGCCAGGTTGGAAATAAGCAGCCATTTGTGGTAGACGTCCCTGTCAATCTTTGGGGAAGAGATGTGCAGCAACAGCTAAAGCTAACTTTAACTAATGATTTTTTTTTTAAGGTGAAACACAGACTTACATTTTTTTTATTGTGAAAATACTGTACAGAGGGGTTACAATTACATGGGCAAGATAAGAGTACATTTCTTGTAAAGCATTGTAGCCTCCTCCTTTGTTTCCCCTTGCTTCCCTTCCCATCTCATCGTCCCTCCGTCCCGTTCCTCCCCCCACCAAAGTTGTAAAGTTCGTTTTCGACATAATGACTTGTACATCTCATTGTTGCAGTGGGTCCACCTATATCCCTATTTAAATGATTTGTTTTTACCCTTCCCCTCCACAAATTATGCCAATATCAAATACAGTGAAAGCAGGGGTTATACTGTGGGGTAGGGACATACAAAACAGGAAAGAAATAATCTTATAAATGTGTTAGAAACAATCTAATGATTATTCTGAGGCCAGTCAGAATATGATGAAACAGCAAGGATTTGTGCCAGCCTTGGGGCTTGGTCGGCGTCTCCAAGGACGCAAGGAGCCGATAGAGCCACTTCCTAAACAGGACAGGAAGGGTTTGGGTTTTTCTTAGGGGCCTCTGAAAACAAAGCTTCCACTGAAGGTGCGGTACCCATACCTTGGTTAACGCAAAAGGCGGTGTGGGTTCCTCAGTGGCCCCTCTCTCGAGAAAAATTGGAAGCGGCTCAAACTCTTGTCCAGGAACAGCTGCAGCTGGGGCATGTTGAGCCTTCAGTGTCATCTTGGAATACCCCAATTTTTGTGATCAAAAAGGCCTCCGGAAAATGGAGATTATTACATGACCTTAGAGCACTAAATGCCCAGATGCAAATTATGGGACCCATCCAAAGGGGACTTCCACTGCTCTCTACGTTACCTAGAGAGTGGCCTATTTTGGCTTTAGACATTAAGGATTGTTTTTTTTCCATACCTCTTTATGAAAAGGTTAGGGAGCGCTTTGCCTTTACTTTGCCCTCTGTTAATCATGAAACCCCGGATGCTCGCTATCAGTGGAAAGTTCTCCCCCAAGGGATGGCTAATAGCCCAACAATTTGTCAATTGTTCGTGGGGGCTGCATTAACCCCTGTTAGGGAAAAATTTCCAAAAGTACGGATTGTCCATTATATGGATGATATCTTGTTGGCTGCTCCCTCGGTAGAGACTCTTCATAAGGTGTTTGGGCAGGTAACGGAGACCTTAGCTAATAAAGGATTAATTATTGCCCCTGAGAAGGTTCAGCAGACTAGTCTTGTTCAATTTCTGGGAACCATTGTTTCTCCTACTGAGATTAAACCACAAAAACTTTCCATTTGAACTGGTCATCATAAAACACTTAATGATTTTCAGCAATTGGCAGGAGATATTAATTGGATAAGGGGGTTTCTTAATCTCCCTCGGTCAGAGTTGTTACCTTTATTTGCTATTTTGGAGGGCGACCCTGAAGTCACCTCCTCTAGATCCCTGACACCTTTAGCACTAAATTCCCTACAAAAGGTTGAGGCAGCTTTGTCTAGGGCTCAACTTTCACGGGTTGATTTAAAATTACCTATTGATTTGTGTATATTAAAAACAAAAAATTATCCCACGGGGATTCTATGGCAAAATGGCCCCTTATTGTGGCTCCACGGCAATTCTGTGGGAGCAAAAACTGTTCAATATTTTCCTGAATTAGTGGCTAAACAGGCAATTTTGGGTATAAAGTATTGTTTGATGCACTTTGCAAAAATTCCAGATAAATTAATTATTCCATACACCCGTGAGCAAGTTGAAATTTTAGCAGCTACAGTGGATATGTGGGCAATTCTTGTATGCTCATTTCCAAATGTAATTGATAATCATTATCCTAAGCATCCTCTGCTTGCCATAGTTAAAAAAAAATTAGTGTATTTTCCTATTGTCACTTCAAAGGAGCCCTTGGCTGATGCTCTAACCATCTTTACGCATGGATCAAAATCTGGACAAGGTGCCTTTTTTGTTCTAGGACACAAACAGCCGGTAGTCTTTAATTTTCGGCGGAATGTCCCACAGGCTGTTGAATGTTTAATTGTGCTTGAAGTTTTTAAATGATTTGATCAACCTTTTAACTTATTTTCTGATTCATTATATGTTGTAAATGCTGTTGCTTCTCTTGAAGTTGCTGCTTCAGTTAAGCAGGCCAGTACTATTTCTAATGTTTTGTTACAGATTCAATCCCTTATCTTAAACAGAAAACATCCTTTTTATATTGGACATATTCGTGCCCACTCTATGTTGCCGGGCCCGATGGCAAAGTGTAATGATTTGGTGGACCAGGCAACTCGGGCTATGGCTCTGGTTGCTGCTGATCCTGTAGAATTGGCAAAAGACTTTCATAAATTGTATCATGTACCTGCTAATACCCTTAGGAAAAGGTATAATTTGTCCAGGCATGTGGCAAGAGATATTGTTAAAGCCTGTAAATCTTGTGTTACCTTTCTTCATCCTCCCCATGTGGGGGTAAACCCCAGGGGGTTGAGACAAACGCCCTATGGCAAATGGATGTTACTCATCTGACGGAATTTGGTAAGTTGAAATATTTACATGTGTCTGTGGACACCTTTTCTGGTGTCATTCATGCCACACCTTTGGCAGGAGAAAATGTGTCTCACGTCAAAATACACTGCTTAGAAGCTTGGGCAGCTTGGGGAAAGCCCCTTAGACTTAAGACAGATAATGGCCCTGCTTATACTTCCCATGGTTTTCGTGCCTTTTGCACACAAATGCAGGTTGCCCACACCACCGGATTGCCCTACAATCCTCAAGGACAAGGTATAGTGGAAAGACCTAATCGAAGCATAAAAGAAATGCTTCAAAATCAAAAAGGGGGAATTGCTGAGTCCGCGTCCCCCAGGGAAAGACTTTCTCTTGTGCTCTTTACCCTTAATTTTTTAATTCTAAATGACAACGATCAGTCTGCCGCAGATTGGCATATGACAAGAGACCCCATGGATACTAAAGACATGGTTATGTGGAAGGATGTTATTAATAACAAATGGTATGGACCGGATCCGGTAATAACGAGATCCAGGGGAGCTGTTTGTGTTTTTCCACAGAGTCAAGAAGTACCTCACTGGGTGCCAACGAGACTGACCAGGCCGGTGGAGACTGCAGAAGAACCCCCTCTTGAAGATGCCATCCACTCGTCTCCTGATACAGCTGATCTTCCTGCTGTTAGCAACAGTGCTTATAGCAATCCCTGTGATAGCTAAACCGATGACGCTGTGGGCTGTTACAATTTACTGACTGGATTGCTTCTGCGGTGTCCTTTTCCAAAGAGCGGGTGGGAGTCGGAATGTTTTTAGCCTGCTGCTTGGGAGGATGCGTGGTCTGCCTATGGTTGTTCTGTCGCCTTCGAGCCCAAACCAGAAGGGACAAGGTTGTTATCTTACAAGCATTAGCCACTTTGGAGAGTGGATCCTCACCCCAGATTTGGCTTCGGCCCTAACAGGCAGTTAAGCCTTACCATTCTGCATAGCCTTAGCATCCCGAGGGATCAGGGGATCCCATTGCACCGGGACAGGTATGCAATTTGCAATTTGGGACAGGGTGCAAGGCAAGTGCACTGCACTTGAGGAGATGGTTCTCATCTCCTCAAGAAGAGCATGCTGGGTTGCAAGTGGGTTGATACCCAAGATCCCAACTCTGCAAAAAAGGCATCGGACGGGCCTGGTCATCACTGGGGAAGGCGCGCCCCTCAGGCGAAGGCCAATGCAAGGTCCTAATGTTTTAGACAGAGGCCCAACCTCTACTCTTACCTGTTGCCAAAAAACAAAGAAGGGGGAACTGTAGGGAGCCGGGGCGAGACTCGGCCCACTCCCTTGCAGCTTTGAGGTAACCACCCCATATTAGACCGTGCTTGGCGGGACGCCTGGGCTTTGCGCATGCGCGAGCCAGGTAGAGTCCCCAGCCAATCCCATGACACCTGGTGACGGTGAAAGGCAGGCGACCAACAATAGACCGACCCACGTTCCTATTTCCCTATATAAGCGGCTATGTTTCGGGTGCACGCTCTCTCGCGCCCAAGCTCTCCCATCAACTAAAAGGCTCTCCAATAAAGCGTGATCTGAGAAGACTCCTGGTGTGGTGGTCGTTCTTTCTCGCTGGTCGAGTAGACGGTCGCTACACAAAACAACAAAATAATTTACTAAGATCAGCAAGAAAATAAAACATGAACTATCTATGGGCTTCCAGAAGTTTCTAGCACATAATGACAAAAATAAGAGTGTAGAGTTTTCTTTGGTAATTAGGAATCATCTTCTCTGTCTATTAGAGAGGGAGTATCCAAATAGTAGAAAGATATTTGGACTTCTTAAATGAGTTTTCATGAAGATGAATACTGTATTAGAAGACAGGATTTCTTCTCTTAAGGTTTATTACTGGAAAGGTTCTCATTGTATAACATTTTCAAGATCAAATATTGTTTTATTAATGCTTGGAAGTGGTAGAAGTGCAGAGGGTGCTGGCATAAGATAGGATTCCAATTATTTTAAATGTTATCATGCATTACTGCTCTTTTTAATCTTCATTTCTTTCAGTGTGACAGCAGAGTGAACTTCTACATCCAGAGAATTCAGAGTATTATTGGAAACTCAATCTTGAGCAAAGGAAATCCCCAGATACAAGGATCACTAATACGGAGAATTAAACATGATCCTAGGCTACCAAATGAATCCCTATCCATTTACTGTTATTGTGTATTAGCACCCAGAGACTAGGTAGTGAAAAAGCAAGTTGTTGGGAAAATAGTGTCCTCTCTCCATTTCACAGGAATAATATTTTGAAGGAAAGTGAACAAGATTTCTTTTTTTCTTGTCTTTTAGGTGCTGGTATGGAACCTGAATTCAGGGGCTATGGCTCTTGCTCTACTATATTTTTACTCAAGGTTGGCACTCTGCCATTTGTACCACAAATCTGTTTCTGGTCTTTTAATAATTATTTGGGAGACTCTCTGACTCTTCTGCCTGAGCTGGCTTTGAACTAATACCTTTCATACCTCTACTTCCTTGGTATCTAGAATTATAGGCATGAACCACCAGAAACGTTTCATTATGTTTTCATTTTATGATTTTAAAATGTTACTAAAACTCTCCTACAATGCAGTTTCTGTGATTTCCTATACCTAGGGGTAGTAGCCTGTAGTTAGCTAATTGATATCTCTGTTAGCAGAACAGTCTTGTAACAAAAATAAAAAAGAAATCCTTTAAGCTGCTGTATCAGTTCATATATTACAAGATATTTTAGAGAGATATTATTTAATCTTTGCTTTGATACTGCAGGATATGCTTTTGTTACACATAAGGATAATTAACCTTTATGATGGGCTTGAGATATGGGAAGACACAGTATGAAATAGCTTGAATGTTATTTGTGCAGTAACAAACTAAAGAGGTAAAATCTTACTACATGTTCTTGTCCCTTCAATACGATTCTGTTTATTCACTTATATTGATTTCCATATGACTTTCTTTGACTGGAGTCTTTTTTATTGTTGGTGGGTGGTTATTTTTAACTGAAATGAGAAACATTCTAAGGCAGTTTTCAAGATGATGCAATCTAACCTTGGATATATTGTATCAACGCTGCAACTTAATAAGTACTTATGCTGCAGAGAGAAAAAAGCCTTGTAATTATTAAAGACAACATATGGCAGGTGAATTGAAACTCTGGGGTGACAAGAAAAACATATGACTTCAGCTCATTATAAGTATTTTCAAAGATACGACTAACTGCAACAGTAATTAAAATTAAAATATTTGTGAAATTGCCAGGTGACACCTATATATGGAATCAATGTATGCTTTGCATTATTAAGTTTGCACAAAATGCATATTCAATTATAAAATAGTTTTTCCTCTCTGCATATATACGTATGTATGTGTGTATATGTGTATGTACATGTATGTGCATACATATATACATATAGAGATATGTGTATATGTAGAGTGTGTGTATAGAATCCTATGATTTGTACATCTCATTTTTATGTATGCTATACAGTAGCTTTGTGTATCCATGTATTCTGATTACTAATATATGTACCATAGTATGTGTAATCTGATGGAATCAGGTAACAATTAGCATTAAGAAAATGTATTGATTCCACTCAACAAGACCTCTCAGTTTCCAGATCACATAGTACTGCTGGCAACAACACTGTGATTATAAGAAATGTTTGTTGATTGAAATACAAATTCAACTCTAATAATATGCATTAATATCTTAATTTTAAGAACTCACACAACAAGAGAAAATCCTTTGTAAGAAAATTCGATTTTTCTCCCTCCATAAACCTTATAGGTTACATATTAGAGGTTACTGACTACCCTTGAGAAAAGTTATTTTTAAAAAATATAATTTTAAATTCATGACAACATGACCACTTGAAATTGCCTTTCAAGTAAGGGTTTACTTTGTTTGTTTAATCAATCCAAGCTTTATGAAACTCTTAGAGGGCTATAAATAGCTAGAAACTTTCTTAGGAAAGGAAATAATATATAATAGGCTAACTAACAACGACTTTCATAAAGTCAGCAAACTCTGAAATATAGTTCTCTTATGAATTATGAATCAAAGTGCATATAGTTTAAAAATATAAAATGTTTAGGAATGTAATGTAACATATGTAACATGTAACTTTTTTCCTAGTTAAAAAATATTGTTTTTGTTATTCTAAAGGTGAGGAAGAGAAGGTTTACAACTTTATAAGCCAGGTAATGAGTACATTTCTTTTTGTATTGTCACCTCTTTCTTTGCTCTCCCCCTTCCTCCCGCCAGTCTCCACCCACAAATGGTATAGTTTCTTTTCAACCTAGCATCTAGAAAGTACCACTTGAAATATATGATTTTCTTTGTTTTTGTTTTTATTTTTTATTTATTTTTATTTATTTATTTTTTATTGTGAAAATACTGTACAGAGGGGTTACAATTACATGAGCAAGATAATGAGTACATTTCTTATCAAGCATTGTAGCCTCCTCCTTTGTTTCCCTTTCTAATCCCTTTCCAGACTCCCCACTTCCCCCCCACTAAATCCCTCCCCCCCACCAAAGTTGTAAATTTCATGTTCGACATAACAACTTGTACTTCTCATTGTTGCAACGGGTCCACCTGTATCCTTATTTAAACGACTTGTTTTTCACCTTCCCCTCCACAAATTATACCGACATCAAATACAGTGAAAGCAGGGGTTATACTGTGGGGGAGGGACATACAAAAGCAACAAAGAAATAATCTTATAAATGCATTAGAAACAAATGCATGAAAGAAAAAAAAACATTTAAATACATATCTTAGGTTTCATTTTCCTAACATCACATTATCTGACGTTTTCTGCTTGACCCATACATATACTAGATATTGCAAATAATGGAAACTATGGGACCTATGTTTCTTTGGGCTTGGCTTACTTCACTTAATATAGAAATGTAGGATTTTAACATAAGCTTAATTTTATATTTTGAAGCATGCAGGTTGTATCGACTCTGGACAGAGTATTCTTTTGTTTATTTTGATTATGTTTCAACAGGATGGAGAAGGGCTTCTAAAATCATAGACGGTACTAGAAATTCTGAGTTTGAAAACGCAGCTCCTGGGGAACACAGGCATATGTGAAGACCCAGATCCAGCAGTCTTTGCCACTCACAACTCAGCATCTCACAGAGCCCATCAGCCTCTGGAATGCTGAGTAGAACCATCTCACCTGATTCATAAGAACACCCACAACTAGATACTGGATGCTTGAGTCCAGGAAAAACAACTTTAATCCACCTTACTCAGAAGAACTTCTGAGTAATTGGAAGCACAAAATACAATATTACTCTTTAGAATAGCAGGAATTCCATAAATGAAAGGTTTTCTTCTTATTATTGTTTTGAGAAGCCCACATGAACAGTGACCACCTCTCCTAGGTGAGCTGCTTAAGAGCTAGAAGCAACGGGTATTACCATTAAGGAGAGATGGAGTAATTAGGAACTATCAAAAGGATTCACTGTTGGCTTTTGGGAACAGGAACCATGGTAGGCATGTCTGGGTGGAGCTGGGGTTATGGAGAAAGTATAAGGATAGCAGGGAAGAATTATGGCCCTTCCTACTCCATCACTAAAGCATCCTACTGTCACTAATACTGATGTAAAACACAAGAAAGTGCATGGCATCCTTTTACAGATGATAATTCTCACGATAAAATCAGATGACAAAGGAGTCATAGAATAGTTTCAGCTTTCTATCCAGGTGTTTAGAGGAATGTTCACTGGCCTAATAGAATAGATTCTCAAATAATAGTTCAGTGTACTCAATGAATTCCACCTCTGCTGCTACTCAGTAAGTATCCATCAGCTTACAGATTCTGTGTGTTCAGCTAACACCAGTAAATATGTTTTCAGAAATTAAAAGAAAAAAACAACTATCACCTTTTTGAAAAATGGAAATATAGGCAGGTTCTTTTAGCCTATCCCTTTAATCCAATCTACTTAGCAGGCAGAGATGTGAGGATCGCAGTTCAATGCCAATTACAGGCAAGAGTCCAATAAACATGTAAAATGTAGAAAGTAGCATTGTCGTTCAAGTAGTAGAGACCAGTGTTGAGGGGAAAATACAAGCAAGAATGGAATTCCTGAGTTCAAACCCCAGAAGTCACACACGCACACACGCACAGAGAGAGAGAGAGAGAGAGAGAGAGAGAGAGAGAGAGAGAGAGAGAGAGAGAGAGAGAGAGAGAGAGAGAGAGAGAGAGAGAGAGAGAGAGAGAGAGAGAGAGAGAGAACAGATCATTTTGTTACTGATAGAAGATCATTTCTCTTTCAGTTTAGGTGCAATGACTCTAGTAATTGGCAACTTCAAGCTGAAGTGGAAAGCTACCATTAACATCAACCTTATTTAAAATGCTAGCTAAAACAGTTGCCAAAATACCAAAAGGATAATCATCACAGAATATTGTTCATATTTAAATCTTCCTATTACTATTTCCAAATTTTCTATGCCTTCAAACAGTATTTACACTGCCATAGAAAGTGAACTGGCATCCATAGAATGTTCATCTTTTTATCTGAATAATGAAAACATGCAATTCTAAACCAACATAGTCTCCTATTTTCTCCCTTCCTCATTCTTTCTTTAATTAAAAACCACCTTAAAGCCAAGGCACGTATTTAGAGGTTCATTATTGTAAGTTGCTTACTTCCCCTGATGTTCCAATATTCTTATCTCCGCCTGCCTTTCCAGCTGTCCATCATGAGCCTTCAGAGCACCAGTATTTTCAGATCATCTCTTTCCTCCAAACTTGTGTTTCCAAATGTATTACTTGAAGATCTATCCAGTAGAAAGTTGATCCTTCTTTTAAATTGAATTGCAATGGTGCAAACATGCATTCTATGGATGCCAACACAAGGAACAGGGTTAGGTTCAACTGTTTTATCTTTGCTCAACTGGTGCTATAAACCTAACTGTAGTTCTGAGTAAGGGAGTTGGTAATGTTCCTTGAACAAGTCTGAGTGATTATTCAAATGAGCTTTGTCTTTGCCTCCTTGAGAGCATCCTCTGAGGACCACTACTTTCACACAATAATAATATTTCAAATACTTACCTTAATTTCTGTTGTTATTGTTGTTGTTGTTTGGGGGAGTATAGATTGGTCCTGAGGCTCAAACTCTGGGCCTGGGTGCTGTTTTGGACTCTATTTTTTCAAGGCTAGCATTTGAGCCATTTTGCCGCTTCTGGCTTTTCTGTGATTTAATTGCATAAAAGTCTCACAGGCTTTTCTGCCAAGGATGGCTTTGAACCATTATGCTCAAATCTCAGCTTCCTGAGTAGATAAGATTACAGGTGTGAACCACCAGTGCCTGGCTACTTAATGTCTTAGTTGGCTCTTGAAACTTCTGTTATAAATTAAAATCAAATCAAATTAAATTAAATCAAAAGCATACATAGCAGTGGTACTCATTAGACTCTATGTGGAAATTGAACTATATAACCTGTGGGTAGGAACAGGAGGGAAACCAAGGAGTGAGAGAAGGGGTGACATTATTCAAAAAGAAATGTACTCTGACATATCATTGTGACCCCCTCTGTAATCAACTTCATAATAAAAAAGTGCATAAAATACATACTGCTATGGTCTCCTTTATTTGATCTACTACTCAATATGGTAAAATTATGTTTACAAAGGATAGCAAATAGTAGACTTGTTTCAGGTTGTCTGTAAATAGACCGTTTTCATTATGTTGTGCAATTAAGTATAAGTGTCTCCAACAGCAAAACTTTCAATCACTGCAAGTCATTAGGTCATTAGTCCTAAAATTACTATTTAGTATCTCTCTTAGAATTATTCTGCATTTTCTTACTTCCATAATTCAACTGGTATATGTTTTATAGATCAAAACAATTGTGTGTGTGTGTGTGTGTGTGTGTGTGTGTGTGTGTGTGTGTGTGTGTGTATGCTTGCTAATCCTGAGCTAGTCAGGGCTGAGTGCTGAGCCTGAGATTCCTTTTTGCTCAAGGTAAGAACTGTACAACTTGAGGTGCAGCTCTATTCCCAGGTTTTTTGGTGATGAATGGGAAATCAGAGGCTCACAGCCTTTCCTGCCCAGGCTAATTTTGAACAATGATCCTCAAATATCAGCCATCTGGTTAGCTAGGTTCACAATTGCCAGCAATTGGTGTCTAATTAAATATTATTTTTATGAAATGATTTTCATTAGGTGTTACATTTGAAGATCTTTTTAAACATTGAGATGGACACAGGACTGTGGAAGTCTCATGGAACTCAAAGCACATACTCAAGCACTCCAACAATAGCTCTGGAAACAGGATTTCTAAATGAATATGGACTTAGAGATTTATTGACATTTATCTGATCTCTTCCATTATACTTAACAAAAAGGTAAAGTCACCTTAACACTTTCAAAAATATTAAGGATGAATTTATGTTCCATGTTTGTGATTTATTTGGATTTATTTTCCATTTTCTACAGTTTACTAAAGACTAGAAGAATTTGTTCTACAATCACTAGAACTACATGCCATAGAAAAGAGAATTGTGGCAAGAGACACCCTGGGGTTTATAGAATGACCCCTTTCTCTCCCTTTTCCTTCGCATAAGAATAATATAGAATTTTGAATTTACTGCAGTGCTAACAGATTGAATGAATAATTATTTAAGGAAGCTCTTCTACCAATGGGACCATGTCCCACAATGCCGCTGGTCTCTATATGATTCAAAACGTTATCAAAATTTATCAAAGATATTTCTACGTGTTTCCAAATGTTCCTTAGGGTTAATAATAATTACTTAAAAGCCCAAGGCATGTGGCAACCTCATGTTCTATTGCCTCCATATTTGTGATATTCACAATAGTATCTCCATTAACTTTAATGCTTTCTGTGTGACTTAGCTTAAGATCTTTTCTAAAGAATCATAATATTCAGTATAAAAATAACAAACCCAAATTTCATTTCACCAAACCTGTTTTGAAAGAATGAGTGTAATGAGTCTTCATTTTTTGTGTAACAACATTGTGATATTTCTGGTACAGACTACCTTTTGTACTTTATCTTTTCTTTTTTCTCCATAGTGCTTATGATTATGTCGTAGGCATCTTTTATACCTGTAGGTGCCAATGTACTTTGCCTCACTGGTGTGGACTGCTTTGTCTAATTGAGTATGTGAGTAGATTTAAAATGTATCTATTTCCATCAAGGACTGAAAATGCATTACTAACTTTTACCAGTGTTTTGTATTTTCAGTTCTGACATGTTATCAACATATCTGAAGAAACCATTATTCTGTGAATCTAGCTTCTGTAAAACAGGCATAAAAACCCAATTGAATTGAAGAGTTCTGTCTAGCGCTGATAAGGCCAGAGAAGTTCACCCAGGCAGATCAAAATGCACCCAACTTGCGGGTGAATATAAAATCAATGACTGGTGTAGAAAGCCACTGAGGTCCTGTTATTTTGTACTTGACTATTGTCTAGAAGGATAATTGAAAACAGCATTGCTATTTAGTAGCTCTCTTCCTTTGAGAAAGACAAGGTTACATGTATTGTAACTGCCTTCATTTATGAGTCAATTGGACAGATGTTTTAACTTTCCTCTAGCATAAACATTCTAGTTTTCTAGGATTATACGCCACCTATAAACATATAGACTAACTTTTCACATCAATAAAACATGTCATCTGTGAGCTAGGGACAAGAGCCATCTGGGTTTCAGGGCATGCATCATTAGAAAAAGAATGATCTTGCAACAGATAGAAAGCTCAGAGAAATGAAGGATTCGTGAGTCTCCACTGACTTTCTAAAGTGGGCACGAAAAATGGGAAGTGTATTTCAGGCTTCAGATTTTCCTATGAAGAGTCACAGAAGGAAAGGAGGAAGACAAAGGAATCCTATAAATCAATATATGGAAAGAGGAAGAATTCAAAACTAACATTTTGGAGTTGGGAAGGTGGCTCAGTGGTAGAGTTCTTGCCTAGCATGCATGAAGACCTTGGTTTGATTCCTCAGTAACCCATAAACAGAAATAAAACAGGAGTGGCACTATGTGTCAAGTGGTAGAGTGCTAGCCTTGAGCAAATAGAAACTCAGAGACTTTACCCAAGACCTAGGGCTCGCAAAAATAAACAAGTTAATAAAATAAAAAAATGAATTAAGTTAAACATTTATAGAACATAAACTGTGAAGAAGAGCATATAAAAGGTCAAATGGATTAGCCTTAGATTGTGGAACTGTCATGTGAGCCCTCAGGAATAGAGGTTGTTTGGTAATTTAACTACAGAAAGTAATGCACATATTAAGAAAAAGTGAGAAAGGATAATGCAGTCTAAGATTGTTTTCAAGGAATAAATTCTCTTCACACAGGAAACAAAGGTTGAAAAAGTAATATGACATTTAAATGTAATATGGTAAAATCCTTTTGAGGAAAAATAAATCACAGATTTTATAGGGGTTCCTCAATGGTGTGACAATCCAGATTACAATATCATATTTGATTTTATTCAAACACTTTATTCAAACTCTTCATTCTCAGCTGGACATCCTTCAGGATGTTTGAGCTGATATTTACATCAGCTCAAAAATGATTATAGTCAACAAATTCATTTATGAGTAAAGTTCCTTCTAGGTAATGAATAAAATGCTGGTGTTCAACTACATGAGTTACAGCTCCACTTCAGTATTTTTGCTAGTTAATTGGATATGAGTCTCAAAGAATTTCCTGTCAGTATTCTTTAATACTCAGGATACAAAGATGTGAGGTTCACATTTCTAACCCAGCCCTCAAAGATCTTAGTTTCTGAGTATCTAGGATTGCTTGCATTAACTTCATGTTTTATTTATTATTAGTAGTAGTAGTAGTATTTGTAGTTATTTGACCATCATCCTGTCCTGGTTCCTCCATATGATTAGCTGAGTTAGCCTTGTCTTATGGCTCTGATATGTTACAATATGCTAGAATCAATGCAGGTTTTCTCTTTAATATAAAATCTGCCTGAGAATTATTGTGATCATTTTTTAAGAAACCATTACTAAGTTATAATTGACATAATAATAAAATTCACCCAAGTTTAACCATTTGTTTAATGAAATAAAGTATTTCATATTTTCATTTTAATACAATATATGTTAAAATTGAAATTTTTATGAAGTATGACTATACTTCATACACCTAGTGGCTGCTTTTTTTCCAATCGGAGATATCTAGTTAGACCTTTTCCAGGTTTAGTTCATTTTATTTCTGTGAATGCCTTCTATATTTTGACCATTATTCTTTTATGAGATATATGGTTAGCAACTATATCCCATACTATATAAATTGATTTTCTATTCTATTGATGAATTTCTTTGCTGCACATACGATTTTTAGTTTGATGTAAGTATGTTTGTTTGTTTTTTGTTGTTTATGTTTTTCAGATCATATTCCAACAATCTTTCCCCCAAACTATTGTTATGCATCATTTTAATTGTGTTTTCACTGTTTTTCTTCCTCTATTTTTATATTTTCAGGTACTCTGTGAAGAATTTCAACCCATGTTGAACTAATGTTTGTGTATGCTATATTATGTATTAAAGTTTGTTAATCTGGATATATACTTTTCCCAACACCATTTATTAAAGAGACTCTTTTTCTGTGTGTTCTTTGTACAAAAACAAGAAAAGCTGTTGATATTCACCAAACTTTTAACTTTTGGCTATTTGTCCTGTCACTTTGGTCTTTGTGTCAGTCTTTCTGCCCCAAAACATTAAGTTTGGATGCTATAGATTTAAAAAAATATTTTGAATCCAGATGTTGTGATCTCTAGTTTGTTTTATTTTGGAGTCCTTTATGACAGCCTACAAAAATTTTAATTTTATTTCTAATTCTGTAAAAAATAACAATGGATTTTAGTAAGGATTTTATTGAATCTGTTGATTACTTTGAGGAGGAAGGGCATTTTATGGAAAGACGGGCATTTTAATAATATTTATTCTAAGACATTGATATATTTATTTCTATTCATTTATAACTTCTTCAATTATTTCATTAATGTCTTCCAGTTTTCTGATTCTAGACTTTGTATCTTCAATGGATTTTTTTCTGTGTTGCAATAAATCATATCTTAGGTTTATTTTTCTTAATTTAATTTTCTGAGTTGACATTTACTATATGAGAAAATTCTGACTTTTATAGGTTAGCTTGTTGCCTTGCAATGTTACTGAATTCATTCTATTATACATTATAGAATGTTTACTTTTTTCTTATATAATACCATTTCATCTTCATGCATTTTTATATTTTCTTAAAAGGAAAGAGAAAAAGGGAAATGTCCTGGAAGGAAGGAAGTGGTGTGATAGCAGAAGGGGAAAGACGTTGGAGGAGAGGAAGTTGAGTGGGGGCAGGAGGTGAAGGATGGCAACTGACGACTCAGGCAAAGCAGGTCAGACCTGTGGAGAGTGGAGAGGCCTGAAGAGAAGAAGGAACTGGTAGAAGGGAAAAATGGAAAGACATGGAAGGATGTATAGTTCTGTAGCCAAGGAGAGACAAAGGGAAGGAGGAAAATGGCTTGCCCTTTGATGTTTGGAGCTTTGGATATCATAATTTGGGGGGTGGTGGTTTGGAAGACATTTATTATATTAAATGTATCTCGATTGATTCTCTTGAACTACAGAGTTTCTAATTTTAGGAAATCCCATCAAGATAATCATTTTGGATAGCTGTTGGGTCTTCGTCAGTCCCACGAAAGATGGTGGGGTCCGAGGAAAGGTAAGTGCGGCACTCTTCCGTTCCCCAGCCTCCCTCAGCCCAGGAGACAATCAGACACATCGGGGACCCAAATCCAGCAGGTAGAAAACTCATTTATTAACAGAGAACACCCCTTTTTAAAGCCAAAAAGGCCAGGTGGCATGGCAAGTGAGGAAGAGCAACCAATCACTGTCAAGGTCACACCCTATCATGCACCTGAGCTTTCATGGGCTTTTTAGGCACTGATTGGAAGATCAATTGGGCTCTGCCCACACTCCCAGCTCCATATTTGCTGCCCATGTGCTCTAGAGTAAATTAGGCTTTGCCCACTCAACCCCCTCTCAGCGTCATCTTTGCTGCCCATGTGCACCACAGATTCCCCCCCCATTTTTTTTTGTTTTAATGGCAGACCCACCTCCCAGTTAGTTATCCTTTTCCCTCCTCTGTAAAAGTTGTTTTAACCGGATTATATTGGTAAGGCTAACATTGGCTACACAGGGGGTTCCAGGGAAATCTGGGGGTCGAGATTTGCCAGACAAGGACAGGGAGGGCCCTTGTGCATGATCCAAGAGCCTGTCTCAGTTACCTCACATCCCTACCTAGCATGGTAATAAACATCAGTCCCACCACAGTTAGAAATGTCCGAAGCAGTTCAATTAAATCCTGAGCACCCGGTGTCTTTTAAGTAAGCCATTTCCTTGTACATGCCTTTAAGCTAGCACAGGGGTCAAGATGACCATTGAGCTTTACTGTCAGCTCTCAATGGCTCCCAACATCATCTCCCCATCATAGTTTAAAGAAGCAAACCCGCCTGTCTTAGGTTGGGTGGATTGCCTTGTCTGCCTTACCCATCATCGGGAACTTCTTCAGAGCAAAGCTAAAAGCCCTGTCTTAGGTTGGTCAGACTAACACCCCCTCTTACCCATCTCTGGCTGTGATTCCTCTGGGGGGGGAATTCATTCATTTGGAGCTTGATAACTGGCTGGCTAAGCTCTTAAGAGTTTTGCAGTGCACGTAACATGCAAGGAAGACATAGAAAAAAACATCAGCAAAAGCATTACCAGGCCAGGAAATGCCACTAGTCCTTTAACCTTAGTGAAGGATGGGGTATCAGTCTTTGCCACTTCAGAGTCCAGAGGTGGGGATTGTTCTAATCTACCTATTTGCCTGTGGGGTTGGGCAAGATCTAAACTAGATGCATAACAAAAGGTGATTGTTTAACAATAAGTATGGATTCAATGCTGCTATACCAGCAATTAGTAAAAGAACAATTAAAGCAGGTAACATTAAAAGAATTGACTCCTACAAAAATATTAAACAGTCCATAGGGTGGTGATCAAAATAAAGGCGAGGCCACCAGGTCAAAGGGACAGCTTCTCTTGTGGTGCTATTGAATATTTCTGCATTGCCAGCGTTGATCACTGCCCAGGTCACCTGTTGAGGATGATGCAGATTCCATAGGGGCCATTCACAGGATTGGGAATCAGGACAGCCAACAGCTGGAGTATGGCCATCTGCAATTGTTAGAGAACACAAGAGCTTCTCAAGGGCTGGTTGCCCTTGGGATGGCTAGTACTTGTCTTTCTGGCTTTTGTCTTTAAAACACAAGCCTTGGCCATGGCCGTTTCTCTTTCCTTGTTGGTTAGCTTATTCTTGGGCATCTTCTTGTATAGAGGAGATGAGTAAAAACTTAAGGTTCCTGGCAGTGATCCAAATGGGAGCAGACTCCCCTATGGGGAAAACTCATCCAAATCCCCTGCCCATAGTAACTAGGGGGTCAGGGGGTCCTTCCACCTGACTTTCACTTGGGGCTTAGGGTTTAGTTGTCCCCAGTGCTTCTGAAATCTGGATTCAGTTGCCCCTTTTGAAAAATTTTAAAATGGTAATGGTAAACAAAGCTATCTGTAACTGTATATGGGGGCTAACTCCCCCTTTTTGTTTTATTGGCTATCAGAACACAAATTAAAAGGTTTTTTAATGTCCTGAAGGGCCATAATTACAGCCAGCATTTCCTTATATTGTAATTGTAATAACTTCTTGTGGCGTCCTGTCTTTTAGCAGGGCAAATAAGGGCACAAGACTATCTTTAGGGACAGAAACCCATGGCAACAGCCAATTGATTTCCCCTAAAAGACTCTGAAGTTGGGTTAAGGTCAGAGAGGCTGGAATACCCAGCAAAGGCTTAAGGGGGCTGGCTTGAGTCAAGGTAAGGTGGCTCCCGAGCACCTTAAAAGGAACTACCTTTTGAATTTTATGAAGGGCTATGGTAAAACCCCCCTTTTTTAATATGGCGAGAACCTGGGCCAGAAAGCCCTCCAGGCAGCTTGGGTCTCGGTGCTCCAGAATTATATCATCCATGTAGGCATAGGCAAGGGAGGTATCTGAACCCAGCACAGGCCCTAAAAGTGTGGCCAAGTATTGTTGGCAAAAGGCC